>NW_026917815.1:5488-7408 GCF_035046485.1 Aedes albopictus
TTAAATTTTGGACATCTTTTTTTATCTGTATTGATGAAATTTTTGGCCCTAGGCTAACTCATCTCGGGACCCACGCTTCAACTCCGAAGAAAGAACTCACATTTTGCGAGTATGTCGGGAGTGGGATTCGATCCCAGGTCCACGGCATGATAGTCACGTGCTTTAACCATCACACCAGGTCCGCTCCCAACTTGGACACCTTAATACAGCAGAATCTCGAAAACGATGTCACAAACATCAAATAAATTACCACTCAAACATGGCAAAATAGAAAAATATACCTTATGTAAGGTATGTGATCCTTTCTTCAGCCTATGCCCACATGTTCATCCTATTCCAAAGATAATTTAAGCACCAATTGTTTTCGTTATTTTTGTAATCATGCATGCTCACTCCTAATAAAAAATACTATAATTGAAAACAAAACAGCGCTTATTCACTTTGTTTTCTATAGGATGCCCGCCCGGAGCGGGAATCGAACCCTCACCCCATAGCATGGTGAGATTAGAAGCTTGGTGACCCTAACCGCACGGCTACGAGGCTCCACATTATTATTATCTTTATTAAAGAGATTTGCAGCCCTAGGCTGGCTCATCTCTGATTATCGAATAGATTTATGTGCATCGATAGATTTTTTTGGGCATTCACAGCGATTCGCCATAATATGAACATATTTCCTTTCAGTAAGGCTGATGCTTCTTCAAAGTGAGAATTTTTGGTCCTGCAGATTCCTATTCTTGCCATTCTGCCAAAACTGGCTTACGAGGCATTTAAAAATTCACGTTTGTTATATTTGTTAATGTGTGAAGAATATTATGTATCCTGGTTTAGGTTGCAAAATCAAACATCTTCTATCTCATAAGTTACTCTTCAGGATTAGTCCGTTAAAATAAACCCAGAATAGTTGATGAAAGAATGCAGTTTATTTTTGATGACAGAGGACTGCACTTTTTTATAACGTAAACGAATTTTTACAATTTTTTTTATCTGTATTAACGAAATTTTTAGCCCTAGGCTAGTTCAACTCGGGACCCATCCGAAGGAAACACTCACATTTTGTGAGTTTTGTCGGGAGTGGGATTCGATCCCAGGTCCTCGGCGTGATAGTCACGTTCTTTAACCATCACACCAGGTCCGCTTCACAATTTACAAAATTCATTTTGTTCACATTTTTTGAAAACGTCATAACTTTGCCGAATATGTACAGATTTGAATGAATTAAAGTATTTTGTCACTGGATTGTAAGTGATACCAACAATTAGGTGTCTTGGCGAAATCATCGATAGGTAGGGTAATTTTCCAATTGTTGCACGGCTAAAAACTCGCCTATTGTTGCACACACCATGTTATCCTTATGAGGTGTGCAACAATTGGCGAATTTTTAGCCGTGCAACAATTGGCAAATTACCCTAGTTCGCCAGTTGTTAACCCGGCAGCGGTCGTGTCCAGTGAATCAAAATTCAACCATCGCGCTACAATAATGACAATGGCGCAACCTGTATTTGTTGCGACAAAACAACCCATGCGACATAAGTTTGTCCCAACTTGAAAATAATGGGATTAACATCGTACACCACGAGTTTAGAGATTTTTAAGCCTTACATTGCGATTTTCGAACGGTAACTTCGAGTCGGTAAACACTGCAACTCTGGTGAAGCTCTATCATCAAACAGTTTCGACTTTGGGTTAGCAATAATTGATTATTCACGAGTTGAAAAGTACGCAACAAATTCAGCTTCCGTTTTGTCTGCAACAAAAAAATTCGAGATCATGTCATTATCTGTTACCAGTAGGGATAAAGAGTAATCGTCGCACCTTCTTTGTTGCTTGTTTTGTGCTTCTGTGTACTGAATACACGCACCATGAATACAATATGAGCGCGGCGTAACTGCAGGTAGTCAAAGACGCGACTGCTCGAGG
>NW_026917816.1:0-872 GCF_035046485.1 Aedes albopictus
ATCGACAGTCGACATTCAGTGTTGGCATATGTACTAGAATAAATGTGCAAATACAAACTGAATAAGTATCATCCAATTTTCAAATAAAGGGTAAATGTATTTTTTGTATTACGCTATATATACTACAGTATACATCATCAAAACAAGGAACAGTATTGAACTTAAAGAGTTCCCAATATCTGCAAACGTGCAAACAAATTAAAACCATATTTTCTTGCGTGATGAAGTGCGATAAGTTGATATTTTTATTGTCACCAACAATCAGTTATCAAAACTTTCGAAAATAGCAAAAAATATAGTTAAGGCTTCCTTAATTGAACAATTTCCAAAACAAAAAAAGATTAAACAATAAAGTATTCATGAGCACAAACTCTGGAAGTTTAAAGTTAGGCATTGATTTTCTTGGGAATTCATAAATTGATCGAAAGTTCAACATAGAAGCTTAATTTTCTATTAATTTTGAGGTCACTATTCAGTCACTATTTGGTCACTTTTTGGCTAATTTTGGTCACTAAAGTCACTATTATTTTGCCACCTGATCGCTACCAGCCCTGTATATAGCTAATGCGAGAAATAATTATTTTCACCCATTTTTAGTCGGTGAAGTGAAAATATAGATGTATATGAAACCACCCGGACCAAAATGCAACACAAAACGCTTTCAATGATCGACAAAATAAAGATTGCCGATGTTTTGCATTTGTTTCGAAGTAATTGTACATATTGTTTTTTTTAAGAAATATGAAATAGAAATTCTCGATTATCAGTAAAGTTTAAGAAACCAAAAACTCATTAGCTCGCCCCTTGGAATTACAGATTGGTTGTCATTTTCAGTTTGACATTGAATTATGACATCCAGGTGCTTTTTAGTT
>NW_026917816.1:1372-7337 GCF_035046485.1 Aedes albopictus
ACAGGATAAAATAATGCCTGATGGAACTTCCGAAGGATTCCCTGGCGTAATTCCTGGAGGAATCCCTTTCAAAATGTTTGAAGGCATCCTCAACGGAATTTCTTGAGAAACGTCCATCTGGGAATTCCTCCGGGTTCTCCTCCTCCAATTCCTCCAGGAGTTTCTCTAAGAGTTCATTCTAATTTTTTTCCTTAAGTAAGTATGAGAGTTTCTTCCAAAACTTCTCCGGGAATTTCTTCTGTAATTCCGCACAAAGTCCTTCCTGGAACTCCTCTGGGAGTTTCTTCTTAAGTTCCTCTGGAATTCCCCCCGGCAGTCCCTTTTAAATTACACCAGGAGTTTCACGTAGAATTTCACTGTGAGTTTGTCATAATTTCCCCCGAGAGTTTATGCTGAAATTCTTCCACAGGCAGTTTCTCATGAAATTCCTCCGGGAATTTCCCCAGGAATTCCTACGGAAGATGCTTGTAGAATTTCTTTAGTTCATTCTAGAATATCTCTGGAAGTTCCTTCTGAAATTCCTCCGAGAGTTCATCCTGGAATTCTTCCGGGAGTTCACTCTGAAGTTCACGCGGAAACTCCAACGGTAGTTCGACCTAGAATTTATCTGTGAGTTCGCCATAGTATTCCTTCAGAGTACCATCCGGGAATTTCCTCCTAGAATTCCTCTTGAAATTCCTCATGGAACTTCCTGGATCCCAAAAATGCTTCAGGAGTTTATCACAGAATTGCTCGGATGTTCCTCTTGAAAAACGTCCGGGAGTTCCTTCAGGAAATCTTCCGGAAGTTCCTCTGGAAGTTTGTCCTGCAATTTCTCCTAAAGTTGCTTCTGGAATTCTTTCTGGAAATTCTTCTGGAATCCTTCTAGGAGTATCTCTGGAGTTAATCTGAGAATTCCTCCCAAAATTCCTCCTTTCTTACTGAAATTTCTCTGAAGGGTCACTTTGAAACACCTTCTGAAATTCCCACAGGAGTTGCCCGTGAAATTTCTCATTAAATTTCACAGGGGACTCTACTTTTATTTCTTAGGGGGGTTTGCCTTAGAATATCTCTAGGAGTTTCTCCTAAAACTCTGGGACTTCCTATTGAAATTCCTTCCGGAGTTCCTCCTCCTCTGAGAGTTCACGCTGGAGCCCCTACGAGAGTTCATCCTGAAATCCTCCGGGAGTAAGTCATAGTATTACTTCGGATTCTCCACTTGAATACTCTCCACAAGTATCCTCCTGGTACCTCTATGAGAGTTCCTCGAAGATCCTGGAATTCCTCTATGAGTTCGTTATATTATGTCTTCGGATGTTCCTCTTGAATACCCTCCTGGAATTCCTTCGAGAGTTCCTCATGAAATGTTACCAGGAGTGCCTTCTGAAATTTCTCTAGGAATTCCTTCTGGCAGATCCTCCTGGAAATCATCAGATAGTTCTTCCTAGAATTCCTGCGGAAATCCTTTCGGTAGTTCCTCCTGAAACTACTTCGTGAGTTCATCCTAGAATTTCACAGGGAGTTTCTCATGATATTCCTGCGAGAGTTTATGCTGGAATTTCTTCGGGAGTTCCTTCTTGAGTTTCTTAGGTTATCCTTTTGAAATTCCTTCATTCCTTTGAAATGCCTGATGGAACTTCCGGAGGATTCCCTGGCGTAATTCCTGGAGGAATCCCTTTCAAAATGTTTGAAGGCATCCTCAACGGAATTTCTTGAGAAACGTCTGGCAAAATGTTTGAGGAATCTCTGACTAATATATTGAGGAAATCTCTGTTGGAATTGTTGAATAAATATCTGGCAGAGATAATCCAGTTGCAGGGCATTGCCCTTGCGGAACTCCTAGATGAATCTCTTAAAAAAAAAACAGATGGAATTCAAGAGCAGTAATTTGCGTAAATTTTAGAGGAGTCCTTAGCGGAGTTCCTGTATGAAGTTCTTAGCGGAGTTCCTGTATGGCGGAATTTCTAAAGAAATTTTGAGAGGAATGGCAGCAGTAATCACCTGCAGTACTCTTTTTTTTACCCCCGTTGTTGGGGGAATTAAACAGCACTCTAACAGCAACCCCTGATGGATTTCCAGGAAAAATCCCTGATAAACACCACGAAGAATACCCTCCGGAACTGTTGGAGAAATTTCTGGAAGAACTTCTAGCTGAACTTCTGGAGCAGTCAGTGGTGGAATTCAAGATAAATTACTAGTGAATCTTCAGAAAAATCCCTGGTGAAACACTACGCACAATCCTTTACGAAACTCATGGAATGATACATGGTGGAGCTTCTGGAAAAATAACTGGCACAGCATCTGTCAGAAATCACTAGCACCACAAATTATTTTTAACGACTTTTGATAGGGATTTCTCCAGGAACAAGACCAGGGAATATCCCAGAAGTTCCT
This sequence comes from Aedes albopictus, assembly GCF_035046485.1. Classification (NCBI taxonomy): domain Eukaryota; kingdom Metazoa; phylum Arthropoda; class Insecta; order Diptera; family Culicidae; genus Aedes; species Aedes albopictus. The sequence continues at coordinate 3,746 of NW_026917816.1, forward strand.
TAACTTTGGTGTAGCTAGAGCGGCCACCAGGATCCGAACAATCAGAGGAACATTTGAAGAAATACTCTTACGAACTCTCGAAGGTATTACAGGAAGGACTACCGAAGGAATTCTAGGAGAAATCGCCATAGGAATTTTGGGAGGAAATCCCAGGGGAACTTCTACGGAAATTCCAGGTCAAACTCCCGTGGGAATTTCGGGAGAAACTTCCGTTGACTTTCTAGGAGAAATTCCACGAGCAGCTCCCGCAGGAATTCCTCGAGGAAATCCTGAAGGAATTTCAAAAAAATAACCTAAGAAACTCAAGAAGGAACTCCCGAAGAAATTCCAGCATAAACTCTCGCAGGAATATCATGAGAAACTCCCTGTGAAATTCTAGGATGAACTCACGAAGTAGTTTCAGGAGGAACTACCGAAAGGATTTCCGCAGGAATTCTAGGAAGAACTATCTGATGATTTCCAGGAGGATCTGCCAGAAGGAATTCCTAGAGAAATTTCAGAAGGCACTCCTGGTAACATTTCATGAGGAACTCTCGAAGGAATTCCAGGAGGGTATTCAAGAGGAACATCCGAAGACATAATATAACGAACTCATAGAGGAATTCCAGGATCTTCGAGGAACTCTCATAGAGGTACCAGGAGGATACTTGTGGAGAGTATTCAAGTGGAGAATCCGAAGTAATACTATGACTTACTCCCGGAGGATTTCAGGATGAACTCTCGTAGGGGCTCCAGCGTGAACTCTCAGAGGAGGAGGAACTCCGGAAGGAATTTCAATAGGAAGTCCCAGAGTTTTAGGAGAAACTCCTAGAGATATTCTAAGGCAAACCCCCCTAAGAAATAAAAGTAGAGTCCCCTGTGAAATTTAATGAGAAATTTCACGGGCAACTCCTGTGGGAATTTCAGAAGGTGTTTCAAAGTGACCCTTCAGAGAAATTTCAGTAAGAAAGGAGGAATTTTGGGAGGAATTCTCAGATTAACTCCAGAGATACTCCTAGAAGGATTCCAGAAGAATTTCCAGAAAGAATTCCAGAAGCAACTTTAGGAGAAATTGCAGGACAAACTTCCAGAGGAACTTCCGGAAGATTTCCTGAAGGAACTCCCGGACGTTTTTCAAGAGGAACATCCGAGCAATTCTGTGATAAACTCCTGAAGCATTTTTGGGATCCAGGAAGTTCCATGAGGAATTTCAAGAGGAATTCTAGGAGGAAATTCCCGGATGGTACTCTGAAGGAATACTATGGCGAACTCACAGATAAATTCTAGGTCGAACTACCGTTGGAGTTTCCGCGTGAACTTCAGAGTGAACTCCCGGAAGAATTCCAGGATGAACTCTCGGAGGAATTTCAGAAGGAACTTCCAGAGATATTCTAGAATGAACTAAAGAAATTCTACAAGCATCTTCCGTAGGAATTCCTGGGGAAATTCCCGGAGGAATTTCATGAGAAACTGCCTGTGGAAGAATTTCAGCATAAACTCTCGGGGGAAATTATGACAAACTCACAGTGAAATTCTACGTGAAACTCCTGGTGTAATTTAAAAGGGACTGCCGGGGGGAATTCCAGAGGAACTTAAGAAGAAACTCCCAGAGGAGTTCCAGGAAGGACTTTGTGCGGAATTACAGAAGAAATTCCCGGAGAAGTTTTGGAAGAAACTCTCATACTTACTTAAGGAAAAAAATTAGAATGAACTCTTAGAGAAACTCCTGGAGGAATTGGAGGAGGAGAACCCGGAGGAATTCCCAGATGGACGTTTCTCAAGAAATTCCGTTGAGGATGCCTTCAAACATTTTGAAAGGGATTCCTCCAGGAATTACGCCAGGGAATCCTTCGGAAGTTCCATCAGGCATTATTTTATCCTGTCAGATATTTCTCTGGACCTAGCCAAGATGCGTTACACACCACATTTTGTCATATGAACGCGTTTGTTCAATATGCCATCAGTCTCTTGAGGGCATTCTCTAAGTTTTAGCAGTAACCACAAGCATATTCTCGAAAAACATGATGAAACCGTCGCTGAATGAACCAAATTGATTCTGGCCATCGATTCCCTCAGGGCGCCCCAGAAAGTTTCAGAAATGGTCAACCAAGAGTGTGGCCACTTTTGATACGACCACATACATAGGAATTAAAAATCATGATGGTCACATTACATGTTTTGTTGTATGATCGTAATTAGCTTTTGTTGTCGTTTCCGTCGGGGTACCTGGATGTTCCAGAAGTGGCCAATAATGGGGGCCATGTCTAGCATCGATACAACCTCAAACATATCTATGAAAATTCATGAAGGAAGATCCGTCGCATGACACATTTTTCTGTTAGAATATGATTATCCTCTAATGTCGGTTCTTCAGGGCATCCCGGAAGTTTCGGAAGTGGCACATGGGAACCATGGCCAGTATTGCTATGCAGTCACAAGTGAATTGACGAAAAATCATAAAAAAGAGCCGTGGTGTTTTTCATCATGTTTTGCTAAATTAACGTAATTGACCTCTATCACCGGTTCTCCAGGTTGTTTCGGGTCATCCCGGAAGTTCCCGGAGTGGCCAGTAGTGACCATGTGGTCAATGATTCATCCTGACATCAGCTAATCATGCCTTACAACTTGCTGAACTTCATAACTGTAGTCAAGTCAGGTTTCATAATCTTGCAAGTAGGAGCCCGAACGCGCGCATTCCGCCACCCACGAACCACGCGTTGATAATTTCAATCAAAGCCACCCTGCCCACCTGGGTGCACCTCAGTAAAACCAGCAAAATTTTTCTAAGTCCAAATCGTAAACAACAAGGCCACGAAACGTCAAGGACTTAGAAGAATTTTCCCTAGCAACCGCGGCGTGCAGTGCCCTATTGTGGTGGTTGTTGAGCTCAAAATAGCACCGCATTCTAGATCGATTTTATTTTAGTCGTGTTGATTTCCTTCCCAGCTCATGGTAAATCAGTACTTTATAGTTTATTGCATTGCTAACTGGACTGCGACAAAGTGCGGAATCTCAAATAAAAGTGCGATATTGCATCAAATCGTTCCGGTGTCTTCACCGCACTTATTCATCACGAGCTAATGAATAAGTGCGGTGAAGACACCGGAACGATCTGACGCAAAATCGCACTTTTATTTGAGATTCCGCACTTCATCGTCGCACTTATAACCGCGCAATGCGCAATATCAATTTTGTTACTTTTCTAGTTGATTTTCGTAACTCTGTGTACATACACTGATAGACGGCTTGCGGTAATGACGACCACACAAATGTTTTAAAATTTACCATGGCAAAACGTGATCATCGACCAACAAACACTTCTTGAGTGCGTTGTGTTTCCTTGCCTATCAACCGGTTCGATAGCCGAGTGGTAGCGTGCGAGCCTGGTGATCTCAAGGTTCTTGGTTCGAATCCGGCTGCCACCAGACACTTTTTTAAATTGTAAATCGGGTCCATGGTAGAATTGAAAACATAAATCTGTTGAGATGAAACGAAAATCAGTCTGCACAAATCTAGTGGCGTTGTGCATTTAAGTTAACCCTCAGAATAGTAATTTCAACTGCAAGCCGTCTTTCAGTGTATAAACACAGCCACGAATGCAAACCGAACCGTG
>NW_026917817.1:0-7151 GCF_035046485.1 Aedes albopictus
GCACAGACAAACAGACGTAACACTCTTCAAAACGGCTTGGCACATGCATTTAACGATCAGTTCGAATTTCATTTGATTTGCGCGATCGTTCCACTAGATGCGCTAGTGTTCGATCGCTTTGACGTTTGCCAGTGTACACGTTGCTGAATGATGCAAAACGAAAATTACAGGCAATTTGTGTAGTAGTGTGCGTATCAGCAAAACGTCAAATCGAAATCTATCATGACCAACAGTGCCGCGCGCGGTTCTACCAACAGGTGGCAGTGTGCTCATGAAAATGACACCGGGCAAAAACTTTCGATGCATTTCCTCTAAGAGCTACGTCTGTTTGTCTGTGCTTTTAGCTTTATTGGCATATATACATACAGCATAATATTACAAATGTCTACAGATTCACAGCCATACCTATATTCTACTGGGATGCAAAAATCTGTTCGATAGTTGGATCCATGGTCAATCCTTGTCATCACTCCATCTGGGTGGCCCAATTTGATAGGTGTCCTCAACTCGGTTACAAACAAAGGTTGTGCACTGTTTGCTGAAGCCGTCCTTTGAGCACAGACAAATATTGCACCGGTCCATAAAAATCGAGTTAGACTCACAAACTTTGTCAAATTCTCGGATCGGATGTGCCCTAGTTCTTCCTGAAAATGATAATGGAAAGTTATTGATACAAGTAGTTGCTGTATTGTTGCCATTTCGAACAGGTGTTACCTGTAACTAAAATAAGAGAACAAAGCACGAGCAACGTAGTCACCTTATTGCACTTCATCTCGACAAAATGATCGAACCAAACTAAACCTCCAGAGCAGAACACTTCAAATGATCGTTTCCAATTAAAACAGTGACTTTTGTTTCACTATCAGGCGGAAAAATTTGAAAAACATATTTATTTTTTTAAATAAAACTACTACGCATGATCGAGATTACGACGAGTGACGAAACCCTAACGTCAACTACGGTATGATTGAATTACAATATTTTCAAACTATCGCCCACACACTTCTAGATTCACGTTTCTCCATCGATCATCCCTTGAGTTGTTCCACGCAATCGCGCGGTTTACTCTCACAAATAAAGTACATGTATTTGGTACGGCACTCGTTATCATTCCAGGTCCATCTCTGCTCAAACCGGGGTATGTAAACTAGCTGCATACAGTGCTCGGTCCCATTGTTGTTGTTCGGTTCTCCCGGTGACCAATTGGCATACCTGACCAATCGACCGTTGGGCATCCAGCTGAAGGTGCCTTCCTCCGCGAGATCACTCCCACCGAGCCAGAACGATGACGCCACATCGCTGAACTTGTCCGATCCTTGGACAAACCGGGCCACTGCGTCATTCTCGTCGCGGTTGGTGATCGTCACCAGCTGCATGCCGATCGAGTTGCAGAACTCATTCGCTTTAAACCAGTTTGCCTATGGCGGGATGGGAAAGTTGATTACGTCGATAACACATTCAAACAAACATCAACGCGTGCTGCAGTACTCACTCTGATGCTTGGAATTTCGTATTCTTTGTCTGTGCTAGACAGTGTACTTTGAACTTGCAAAAATGTCCATATCACAATCAGTACAATTGACTTGCAGGGAATTGTCTTCGGCATGACCACTTCCGACGAGGTACTATCTGTAAACTGAAGCGATCGTGCTGCAGATCGTCTGCTATATGCATGTAAATCTATCAGAGATTCGCAACGTTTTACAAAGTAAATCCCCGAGCACTTGGTGGGTGAGTTAGATCAGAAATATTTTTCTTGATTCTTTTCTGAAATTCAATCCGCTTGAGATTTTTAGGATTCTATTTTCTAATGCTGTGAAAAAATAATATGTTTGGTCCTTGTGAAAGTAGTAATTTGTCAATAGTCTATTAAAAGCTGTAAAAGAATTAACTCAATTACTATACACCGTGTCAAAGTTCTCATACAAAATCAAATTGAATTATTTTAACAACTGTAATTAGGATTTCCATGGTAAATTTATCTATTGAAAGTCCGCATCTAACACTGTCCAAATACAGGATATGTTTTCAAATTAACTGTCCTTTATCCTTTATCTGCTGATCGCTTATGACACATTCCACGCGTTACGTTTTGTGCGAGAATCAAACTTTTGTATCCAAAAAATGGTATGTTGTTACATACATGCTAACCAGTATATCAGACGATAAGATTTGAATAGAAGATTCATTTTATGCTTTCAAATTGAGAATTGGAATTTTGTACTTCGAAAGAAATTAATAAATATTGCGTAACGGGACACCATCGCAAAAAATTACGAATTTTGACCGAACGCCAAAAAATTTTCTACTATCTAGAAGCAGTTTTCAAAGTTTTAGATACTATTAGAAGAATATAAGTAATTATCTTCATTTTGGTGCAAAAATAATCAAAATCGACAGCAGGAGCCCGGAAAACCGCGGTGTAGAATTGCGTGGAATGTGTCTTAAGTGTCGTAAGTCCATTTCAGCTGGCACGCACGATATTTCATTGACATTTCGTCTCATTTTATCGAGTAATGGTTATAAGTTGAAATAAATTAGGTTCCTGTCCTCACTATTGCTAGTGGCAACGATGACCAGCAGAGAAAACATATAAGTTTCTGTATTGGTGAAGTACGAAGCCGTTGTATTTTGTACAAAAAAAAACGCAAATTAAATAAAAATGTCCATTTACCTGTTGAAGATGCCTTGATATCCATGTGCACAACCGAAACATGTGCTCGATGAACAAATTGAGATTTGAATTATGAAAAGAAATCCACGTACTCCGGTGAGACTCGAACTCACGATTTCCAATTCGCTAGACGAGCGCTTCTATTCCTTCAAGCTATAAAATATTTTATCTACAGGGGGTGGTCAAAATGTTTGGGATCCCGAGAAGAAGAGAATATCAACAGCATAAATTTTGGCAAAATTACTGTATAATGGAATCAGTAATTTTCATGTTATTATATCTTATTATGTTATAAACTTGTCTGTCATAAGCGGCAAAATAACAAAACTCATAACAAAAAAATGTTCCTGGAAGACCAATTTAATAACATGTTTTGTTAAGTTCAACAACAACTTAATAACAATGATTCTTGCAGTGAATTTGATTACTTGTTAATATTATGTTATAGTTCATCACATATTTGTACATTTTCAATAGTAGAATAATATCAAGATTTGATCTACAACAAACATTGGCGTAGCTAGGGGGGGTTCCAGGGGTGCCTGGCACCCCCTAAAACATATTCGGCACCCCCTAGAATTTTTCCTAAAATTTTAAAATTTTAGTAAAAAGCAGTATGTTTTTTAAAAACCTAAAATTTTGAACTTCACACAATAATTCTAATATTTAGTAATGACACATGTGAACAAAACTTAAGCACACCCGGAATTACTTATAACTGTTGTGCGTTTTGGATATTGGTAGGAACAATCAATATATTCTACATAGATTCCTTCAGAAATACCTCTATCTATTCATACAGTGATTTCTCTAGGCTTCCTTTTTGGATTCCTTTCGATATTGCTTCAATAAACTTCCCTTAGGATACTCGAGGCAGGCATGATTGGGTTGTACTTACTAGAAATTTCTGCAGAGATTGATCCAGCAAATTCTGCTAGGATTTCTTTGGAAATTCTTACTATGATTCTGCTTGGAATTCTTCTAGGGATTCCTCTAAAAATTTCTATTGGAATTTTCTACAGGAATTTCTGGTGGAATTATTCAAGCAATCTTCCTGGGATCCTTTTAGAATTACTTCCGGTGATTCTTCCATGAATTCTTTCAGAGATTTCATTAAGAAATTTTTCCAGAAATTTCTCATGGAATTCCTTCAGGCGCTTATATTGGCCTTCCTCCGGGAATTGTGGCTAGGATTCCTCAAGCAACTCCTGCTGCGATTCTTCCAGCAATGTCACTCCTTCTCAACCAATTCTCACTGTGGTACCTTCTGGAATTCTACTAGGAAAGTTCTTCCGGAAATTCTTCAGGAAGATCTCCCTGAGATTTTTCTATAAAATCCCTTCATTGATTCTTTCATACATTTGCTCTAGGATATATCCAGGACTTTCTACAGAGGTTCTTACAGAAATTCCACAGGGGATTTCCCCAAGAATTTCTATTGACCTTCCTCCATGAATTTTAGCTGGAATTCTTCAAGCAATTCCCATTAAAACTCCTTCAGAAATACTTCTAGGAATTTCTCCTGGCAATACTTACTTGCTGTTATATTTTCGAAAAATCCTGCGATTCCATCAGGAATTCCTCCAGTATACTTCTACTGATTCCTTCAAAGAGAACTGTAGGTATTCCTCCAAGCATTTGTTAATGGAACTTCTTAACCCTGGCATTGCTGATTCTAGGATTTCTCAAGAAATTACTTCTATGATAGCTCCAGGAATTCTAAGAATTCCTCCAGATATTCCACCTGTGACTGCTCTAGCAGTTCATGCGGTTCTTCCTGCTGTTCTTCCTCTAGAAATTCTAACTGTGGTACTTCCGAAATTATGCTACGAATTCTTCTAGAGCTTTCTCCTGGCTTTTTTTCTGAGACCTTTTCAGGCAATCTTCCTGGAATTCTTGCAGAAATTCCTTTGGTATCTCCACCAGGGATTTCTCCAAGGACTCATCCAGGAATTCTTCCAGAGATTTTATCCAAAGCTTTCTCCAGAAAATCCTCAGAGAATTCCTGCAGAAACTCTTTTTGGCCTTCCTCCAAGAATACCTAAAACAACTCCTCATGTGATTCTTCCAAGAATTCCTCCTAGTGATTCCTATACGAATTTATCCCAGCATTATGGGCTGGAATTCTTCCTGAGATTCTTTCAGAAAATCCTCCTGCGATTCCTTCATGGCCTTCTCTATAGATTCTTCCAGAATACCTCTACCGGTTCTTGCAGGGACTTTTTTCTTTGGACTCATCCCGGCATTCCTGATGGGGTTTTTCTAGAAATTTCTTCTAGGATTTCAGCTGAGGTTTCTACAGTGATACATCCCAGAATACTTCTAAGAATACCTCCTGAAATTTTTCCTGTGATTTCTTCAGAAACTCTCCGGTGATTCCTCCAAGATTGTTTATCCAAGATATTTTGCCCACGGATTCTTTCATAAATTTCCCATGGGATTCCTACAGGAACTCCTCTTGGCCTTCATCCAGAAATTTCAGCTGGATTTCTCAAGCTATTCCTGCTGTGGTTCTTCCAGCAATTCCTCATAGGACTCCTCCAGTCATTCTTACTGTAATACCTCCCAGAATTCGTGTACGGATTCTACTAAGATTTTTCCAGGGTCTCCTTCAAAAAACTTGCTGGGATTATTCAAGACAATCTTCCTAGGAGTCTTGCAGAAGTACCTTCGATGTGTCCTCCTAGAAATCTTTAAAAATAAATCTGGGATTTCTCCAGAAACTTCTTGTTGGACTTCTCCAGGAACTCCTCTTAGAAGTCCATAAGCGATTCTAAAGACTTATCCAGGAATTCATGGATTACTCTAGAAATTAATCATGGTATTACACCTGGAACTCATCTTGCCCTTTTTCAAGGAATTCTAGCTGAAGGAATCCCAATAGAAATCTCTAGAGGAATCCCTAAACGAATTTTGGGAATAGTGAGAATTTCCAGAGAAATTCTAGGAGGTATACTAGAGAAATCTCTAGTGAAATTTTATAGGAAATGTACGGGAAAAACTTGTAGTTAATTAGAAGGCACAGAATGTTGCTAATTGACAAAATGAGAGATGAATTTGTGAAAAAAGAAACGCGTTATGGTGGGATTCGATAACACACGGCTCCGTATTTGCAAAACCGCAGTATGGCCATTTCTTTGAGGGTTCCTTCGGCATGGTGTTTTTTTATTTTTGAAAATGTCTACGGTAGTTTCATTGGAACCCAACAAACATTTAAGCTTCATAGGAGAGGAAGAAACCACTCATAAGCAAACTTTAGTTTAAGAAATTGATATTCAGCTTGTTACGTTTCTTGGGAATGCAATCAACAATTCCTTTGATTTTTTTTCTATATTTCAATGGCTATTCCTCCGTAATTATTTTAACAATTTCTTTTTCAGTTATTTTGCAAATTTCTCAGGCAATTTTATCGTGATTACTTTCGGAATTCTTTATAATTCAATTGTATTTAAATTTATTGCTTCCAAAAATTGCTGAACTGGGAATTCAGAAATTCTCAACTGGACTTACTTAAAGAAAATCCTATGAAATTCACGAAAAAAATCCTAACAAATTCCCAAAGAAGTTGACGGAAAAAATTCCATCAAAATTATCTTAGAGCTTTTAAAGTAGTTGCCAAAAGAATTAATAAAAAAAACTACCAGAGGAATTCCTGATGAAAATAGTAAGACTTTTTAAAGAAATTGGCCAAATCCAATCTCAAAATAAATTTCCAAAATATATTGTATAAAAATTTCCACAAACAAAATTTTGAAGAAATTCCCAAAGACTTTTCCGAAGAAAATTTAGAAAGAATTCCAAAAGTGATTGCAGTGACAGGTTTTTTAAAGAACCGCCACAGATTTTTTTTCAAAGAAATTCCTGAAGGAAATCTCTAAGAAAATTGCCGAATCAATTTCCAAAGGATTTATCGAAGAAGTTTCTAAAGTAATAATTAAAGTTTTCAAGATTTCCAAAGGATTTGTTGATAAAATTCACAAATAAATGTTCAATGCAAGTAACATCGGAAATGCCCAAGGCAGTGGCGTAGCCAGAAATTGTCTCTGGGATGGGTTTTCGACAGTCAATGTTACCTTTTTTTATTTGACACTTACATTTTGTAAACAGTAAGGAGTAATTGTATTCGTAGTTTGAAAATAGCGGCGCGGCCGAAAATTTTTTTTCGTCGCAAAGCGCTTTATACTGAAAATTTGTTCCACAAATTTTTGCTCTGGGGGGGGGGGGGGGGGTTTAACCCTAAACCCCCCCCCCCCCCCGTGGCTACGCCAGTGGCCCAAGGTGTTCTGAAATCATTTGCTGCAGGAATTCCTTACATAATTACTGAAGAAATCTAGAAGAAATTGTCTAAAGAATTTCTATTTTAATTATAGAAGCGATTTATTAAAGAACTTCCGAAAGAGTTTTCAAAAGAATTGGTGAAGAAATCCCTCATAGCATAGATAATGAAAGTCCAAAAAATCGACGAGAAAACATTTCA
>NW_026917818.1:0-7104 GCF_035046485.1 Aedes albopictus
TTGGATTGGGTTTGGATTGAATTTGGATTGCATTTGGATTGGATTTGGATTGGATTTGGATTGGATTTGGATTGGATTTGGATTGGATTTGGATTGGATTTGGATTGGATTTGGATTGGATTTGGATTGGATTTGGATTGGATTTGGATTGGATTTGGATTGGATTTGGATTGGATTTGGATTGGATTTGGATTGGATTTGGATTGGATTTGGATTGGATTTGGATTGGATTTGGATTGGATTTGGATTGGATTTGGATTGGATTTGGATTGGATTTGGATTGGATTTGGATTGGATTTGGATTGGATTTGGATTGGATTTGGATTGGATTTGGATTGGATTTGGATTGGATTTGGATTGGATTTGGATTGGATTTGGATTGGATTTGGATTGGATTTGGATTGGATTTGGATTGGATTTGGATTGGATTTGGATTGGATTTGGATTGGATTTGGATTGGATTTGGATTGGATTTGGATTGGATTTGGATTGGATTTGGATTGGATTTGGATTGGATTTGGATTGGATTTGGATTGGATTTGGATTGGATTTGGATTGGATTTGGATTGGATTTGGATTGGATTTGGATTGGATTTGGATTGGATTTGGATTGGATTTGGATTGGATTTGGATTGGATTTGGATTGGATTTGGATTGGATTTGGATTGGATTTGGATTGGATTTGGATTGGATTTGGATTGGATTTGGATTGGATTTGGATTGGATTTGGATTGGATTTGGATTGGATTTGGATTGGATTTGGATTGGATTTGGATTGGATTTGGATTGGATTTGGATTGGATTTGGATTGGATTTGGATTGGATTTGGATTGGATTTGAATTGGATTTGGATTGGATTTGGATTGGATTTGGATTGGATTTGGATTGGATTTGGATTGGATTTGGATTGGATTTGGATTGGATTTGGATTGGATTTGGATTGGATTTGGATTGGATTTGGATTGGATTTGGATTGGATTTGGATTGGATTTGGATTGGATTTGGATTTGATTTGGATTGGATTTGGATTGGATTTGAATTGGATTTGGATTGGATTTGGATTGGATTTGGATTGGATTTGGATTGGATTTGGATTGGATTTGGATTGGATTTGGATTGGATTGGATTTGGATTCGATTTGGATTGAATTTGGATTGGACTTGGATTGGATTTGGATTGGATTTGGATTGGATTTGGATTGGATTTGGATGGGATTTGGATGGGATTTGGATTGGATTTGGATTGGATTTGGATTGGATTTGGATTGGATTTGGATTGGATTTGGATTGGATTTGGATTGGATTTGGATTGGATTTGGATTGGATTTGGATTGGATTTGGATTGGATTTGGATTGGATTTGGATTGGATTTGGATTGGATTTGAATTGGATTTGGATTGGATTTGGATTGGATTTGAATTGGCTTTGGATTGGATTTGGATTGGATTTGGATTGGATTTGGATTGGATTTGGATTGGATTTGGATTGGATTTGGATTGGATTTGAATTGGATTTGGATTGGATTTGGATTGGATTTGGATTGGATTTGGATTGGATTTGGATTGGATTTGGATTGGATTGGATTTGGATTCGATTTGGATTTGGATTGGATTTGGATTGGATTTGGATTGGATTTGGATTGGATTCGATTTGGATTTGGATTGAATTTGGATTGGACTTGGATTGGATTTGGATTGGATTTGGATTGGATTTGGATTGGATTTGGATGGGATTTGGATGGGATTTGGATTGGATTTGGATTGGATTTGGATTGGATTTGGATTGGATTTGGATTGGATTTGGATTGGATTTGGATTGGATTTGAATTGGATTTGGATTGGATTTGGATTGGATTTGGATGGGATTTGGATTGGATTTGGATTGGATTTGGATTGGATTTGGATTGGATTTGGATTGGATTTGGATTGGATTTGGATTGGATTTGGATTGGATTTGGATTGGATTTGGATTGGATTTGGATTGGATTTGGATTGGATTTGGATTGGATTTGGATTGGATATGGATTGGATTTGGATTGGATTTGGATTGGATTTGGATTGGATTTGGATTGGATTTGGATTGGATTTGGATTGGATTTGGATTGGATTTGGATTGGATTTGGATTGGATTTGGATTGGGTTTGGATTGGATTTGGATTGGATTTGGATTGGATATGGATTGGATTTGGATTGGATTTGGATTGGATTTGGATTGGATTTGGATTGGATTTGGATTGGATTTGGATTGGATTTGGATTGGATTTGGATTGGATTTGGATTGGATTTGGATTGGATTTGGATTGGATTTGGATTGGATTTGGATTGGATTTGGATTGGATTTGGATTGGATTTGGATTGGATTTGGATTGGATTTGGATTGGATTTGGATTGGATTTGGATTGGATTTGGATTGGATTTGGATTGGATTTGGATTGGATTTGGATTGGATTTGGATTGGATTTGGATTGGATTTGGATTGGATTTGGATTGGATTTGGATTGGATTTGGATTGGATTTGGATTGGATTTGGATTGGATTTGGATTGGATTTGGATTGGATTTGGATTGGATTTGGATTGGATTTGGATTGGATTTGGATTGGATTTGGATTGGATTTGGATTGGATTTGGATTGGATTTGGATTGGATTTGGATTGGATTTGGATTGGATTTGGATTGGATTTGGATTGGATTTGGATTGGATTTGGATTGGATTTGGATTGGATTTGGATTGGATTTGGATTGGATTTGGATTGGATTTGGATTGGATTTGGATTGGATTTGGATTGGATTTGGATTGGATTTGGATTGGATTTGGATTGGATTTGGATTGGATTTGGATTGGATTTGGATTGGATTTGGATTGGATTTGGATTGGATTTGGATTGGATTTGGATTGGATTTGGATTGGATTTGGATTGGATTTGGATTGGATTTGGATTGGATTTGGATTGGATTTGGATTGGATTTGGATTGGATTTGGATTTGGATTTGGATTGGATTTGGATTGGATTTGGATTGGATTTGGATTGGATTTGGATTGGATTTGGATTGGATTTGGATTGGATTTGGATTGGATTTGGATTGGATTGGATTTGGATTGGATTTGGATTGGATTTGGATTGGATTTGGATTGGATTTGGATTGGATTGGATTGGATTTGGATTGGATTTGGATTGGATTTGGATTGGATTTGGATTGGATTTGGATTGGATTTGGATTGGATTTGGATTGGATTTGGATTGGATTTGGATTGGATTTGGATTGGATTTGGATTGGATTTGGATTGGATTTGGATTGGATTTGGATTGGATTTGGATTGGATTTGGATTGGACTTGGATTGGATTTGGATTGGATTTGGATTGGATTGGATTTGGATTGGATTTGGATTGGATTTGGATTGGATTTGGATTGGATTTGGATTGATTTGGATTGGATTTGGATTGGATTTGGATTGGATTTGGATTGGATTTGGATTGGATTTGGATTGGATTTGGATTGGATTTGGATTGGATTTGGATTGGATTGGATTGGATTTGGATTGGATTTGGATTGATTTGGATTGGATTTGGATTGGATTTGGATTGGATTTGGATTGGATTTGGATTGGATTTGGATTGGATTTGGATTGGATTTGGATTGGATTTGGATTGGATTTGGATTGGATTTGGATTGGGATTTGGATTGGATTTGGATTGGATTTGGATTGGATTTGGATTGGATTTGGATTGGATTTGGATTGGATTTGGATTGATTTGGATGGATTTGGATTGGATTTGGATTGGATTTGGATTGGATTTGGATTGGATTTGGATTGGATTTGGATTGGATTTGGATTGGATTGGATTTGGATTGGATTTGGATTGGATTTGGATTGGATTTGGATTGGATTTGGATTGGATTTGGATTGGATTTGGATTGGATTTGGATTGGATTTGGATTGGATTTGGATTGGATTTGGATTGGATTTGGATTGGATTTGGATTGGATTGGATTTGGATTGGATTTGGATTGATGGATTTGGATTGGATTTGGATTGGATTTGGATTGGATTTGGATTGATTTGGATTGGATTTGGATTGGATTTGGATTGGATTTGGATTGGATTTGGATTGGATTTGGATTGGTTTGGATTGGATTTGATTGGATTTGGATTGGATTTGATTGGAATTGATTGGATTTGATTGGATTTGGATTGGATTTGGATTGGATTTGGATTGGATTTGGATTGGATTTGGATTGGATTTGGATTGGATTTGGATTGGATTTGGATTGGATTTGGATTGGATTTGGATTGGATTTGGATTGGATTTGGATTGGATTTGGATTGATTTGATTGATTGGATTTGGATTGGATTTGGATTGGATTTGGATTGGATTTGGATTGGATTTGGATTGGATTTGGATTGGATTTGGATTGGATTTGGATTGATTTGGATTGATTTGGATTGGATTTGGATTGGATTTGGATTGGATTTGGATTGGATTTGGATTGGATTTGGATTGGATTTGGATTGGATTTGGATTGGATTTGGATTGGATTTGGATTGGATTTGGATTGGATTTGGATTGGATTTGGATTGGATTTGGATTGATTTGGATTGGATTTGGATTGGATTTGGATTGGATTTGGATTGGATTTGGATTGGATTTGGATTGGATTTGGATTGGATTTGAATTGGATTTGGATTGGATTTGGATTGGATTTGGATTGGATTTGGATTGGATTTGGATGGATTTGGATTGATTTGGATTGATTTGATTGGATTTGGATTGGATTTGGATTGGATTTGGATTGGATTTGGATTGGATTTGGATTGGATTTGAATTGGATTTGGATTGATTTGGATTGGATTTGGATTGGATTTGGATTGGATTTGAATTGGATTTGGATTGGATTTGGATTGGATTTGAATTGGATTTGGATTGGATTTGGATTGGATTTGATTGGATTTGGATTGGATTTGATTGGATTATTGATTTGGATTGGATTTGGATTGGATTTGGATTTGGATTTGGATTGGATTTGGATTGGATTTGGATTGGATTTGGATTGGATTTGGATTGGATTTGGATTGATTGATTGATTTGGATTGGATTTGGATTGGATTTGGATTGGATTTGGATTGGATTTGGATTGGATTTGGATTGGATTTGGATTGGATTTGATTGGATTTGGATTGGATTTGGATTGATTGGATTTGGATTGGATTGGATTGGATTTGGATTGGATTTGGATTGGATTTGGATTGGATTTGGATGGATTTGGATTGGATTTGGATTGGATTTGGATTGATTGGATTTGATTGGATTGGATTTGGATTGGATTTGGATTGGATTTGGATTGGATTTGGATTGATTGATTGGATTTGGATTGGATTTGGATTGGATTTGGATTGGATTTGGATTGGATTTGGATTGGATTTGGATTGGATTTGGATTGGATTTGGATTGGATTTGGATTGGATTGGATTGGATTTGGATTGGATTTGGATTGGATTTGGATTGGATTTGGATTGGATTTGGATTGATTTGGATTGGATTTGGATTGGATTTGGATTGGATTTGGATTGGATTTGGATTGGATTTGGATTGGATTTGGATTGGATTTGGATTGGATTTGGATTGGATTTGGATTGGATTTGGATTGGATTTGGATTGGATTTGGATTGGATTTGGATGATTGGATTGGATTTGGATTGGATTTGGATTGGATTTGGATTGGATTGGATGGTTTGGATTGGATTTGGATTGGATTTGGATTGGATTTGGATTGGATTTGGATTGGATTTGGATTGGATTTGGATTGGATTTGGATTGGATTTGGATTGGATTTGGATTGGATTTGGATTGGATTTGGATTGGATTTGGATTGGATTTGGATGGATTTGGATTGGATTTGGATTGGATTTGGATTGGATTTGGATTGGATTGGATTGGATTTGGATTGGATTTGGATTGGATTTGGATTGGATTTGGATTGGATTTGGATTGGATTTGGATTGGATTTGATTGGATTTGGATTGGATTTGGATTGGATTTGGATTGGATTTGGATTGGATTTGGATTGGATTTGGATTGATTTGGATTGGATTTGGATTGGATTTGGATTGGATTTGGATTGGATTTGGATTGGATTTGGATTGGATTTGGATTGGATTTGGATTGGATTTGGATTGGATTTGGATTGGATTTGGATTGGATTTGATTGGATTTGGATTGGATTTGGATTGGATTTGGATTGGATTTGGATTGGATTTGGATTGGATTTGGATTGGATTTGGATTGGATTTGGATTGGATTTGGATTGATTTGGATTGGATTGGATTTGGATTGATTGGATTTGGATTGGATTTGGATTGGATTTGGATTGGATTTGGATTGGATTTGGATTGGATTTGGATTGGATTTGGATTGGATTTGGATTGGATTTGGATTGGATTTGGATTGGATTGATTTGGATTGATTTGGATTGGATTTGGATTGGATTTGGATTGGATTTGGATTGGATTTGGATTGGATTTGGATTGGATTTGGATTGGATTTGGATTGGATTTGGATTGGATTGGATTGGATTGGATTGGGTTGGATTGGATTTGGATTGGATTGGATTGGATTTGGATTGATTTGGATTGGATTTGGATAGATTGGATGGATTGGATTGGATTTGGATTGGATTTGGATTGGATTGGATTGGATTTGATTGGATTTGGATTGGATTTGGATTGGATTTGGATTGGATTTGGATTGGATTTGGATTGGATTGGATTGGATTTGGATTGGATTTGGATTGGATTTGGATTGGATTTGGATTGGATTGTGGATTGGATTTGGATTGGATTTGGATTGGATGTTGGATGGATTTGGATTGGATTTGGATTGGATTTGGATTGGATTTGGAATGGATTTGGATTGGAGGGTTTGGATTGGATTGGATTTGGATTGGATTTGGATTGGATTTGGATTGGATTTGGATTGGATTGGACTTGGATTTGGATTGGGATTGGATTGGAGTTGGATTGGATTTGGGATTGGATTATGGATTTGAAGATTTGATGGATTTGGATTGGATTTGGATTGGAATTGGATTGGATTTGGAATTGGATT
>NW_026917819.1:0-7101 GCF_035046485.1 Aedes albopictus
TTGAAGAATTTATCATGGAGTGCTTATTGCTGTTTGCGTTCAAGTTGCAAACATTGTCTAAATGTGCTTCAAACGCGGTATGATAGTGGTTCTGTTCAATGAAGCAGGTGGAAGTTGTTAAAGTTGCTACATCCTGCTCTTTACCTATTCGTCAACAAATGGGTTAGAGCAGGATGCAGCAACTTCAACAATGTTCAACCTACTTCATTGAACAGTACTAGTGTTTCCAAAGGCAACCTCGCAATATTTGCTAATATCACCGCCAACTAAGGACTCAAAACCTTCCGATGACATCGGGTTACGTGTTAGAAAGTCTTACCGCAATTACCGATATTTTGAATGCACACAGAAATACAAAAATTCTTCCAGGATTTCTTTTGGGAAATCCACCAGGAGTTCTTTCTGGAATGCCTTCGGATTTTTTTTCGAGAATTCCTCCTAAAAATTTTTCGGTGATTCCTCCTGGTATTCCATCGGTGATTCGTCCTGGAATTCCTAAGGTAATTTCTTCTAGAACTCCTTCGGAGATCCCGCCTGGAATTTCCACGGGGATTCCGCCTGGAATTCTTTCGGGGATTTCTTCTAAAATTCTTTTGGGGATTCCTCCTGGAATTCCTTTGGGGATTCCTCCAAGAATTCTTCAGAGATTTCTCCTGGAATTCTTTCGGGGATTCCTCCAGGCATTCCCTCGAGGTTCTCCAGGAAGTCCTTCGGGGATTCCTCCAGGAAGTCCTTCGGGGATTCCTCCAGGAAGTCCTTCGGGGATTCCTCCAGGAAGTCCTTCGGGGATTCCTCCAGGAAGTCCTTCGGGGATTCCTCCAGGAAGTCCTTCGGGGATTCCTCCAGGAAGTCCTTCGGGGATTCCTCCAGGAAGTCCTTCGGGGATTCCTCCAGGAAGTCCTTCGGGGATTCCTCCAGGAAGTCCTTCGGAGATTCCTCCAGGAAGTCCTTCGGGGATTCCTCCAGGAAGTCCTTCGGGGATTCCTACAGGAAGTCCTTCGGGGATTCCTCCAGGAAGTCCTTCGGGGATTCCTCCAGGAAGTCCTTCGGGGATTCCTCCAGGAAGTCCTTCGGGGATTCCTCCAGGAAGTCCTTCGGGGATTCCTCCAGGAAGTCCTTCGGGGATTCCTCCAGGAAGTCCTTCGGGGATTCCTCCAGGAAGTCCTTCGGGGATTCCTCCAGGAAGTCCTTCGGGGATTCCTCCAGGAAGTCCTTCGGGGATTCCTCCAGGAAGTCCTTCGGGGATTCCTCCAGGAAGTCCTTCGGGGATTCCTCCAGGAAGTCCTTCGGGGATTCCTCCAGGAAGTCCTTCGGGGATTCCTCCAGGAAGTCCTTCGGGGATTCCTCCAGGAAGTCCTTCGGGGATTCCTCCAGGAAGTCCTTCGGGGATTCCTCCAGGAAGTCCTTCGGGGATTCCTCCAGGAAGTCCTTCGGGGATTCCTCCAGGAAGTCCTTCGGGGATTCCTCCAGGAAGTCCTTCGGGGATTCCTCCAGGAAGTCCTTCGGGGATTCCTCCAGGAAGTCCTTCGGGGATTCCTCCAGGAAGTCCTTCGGGGATTCCTCCAGGAAGTCCTTCGGGGATTCCTCCAGGAAGTCCTTCGGGGATTCCTCCAGGAAGTCCTTCGGGGATTCCTCCAGGAAGTCCTTCGGGGATTCCTCCAGGAAGTCCTTCGGGGATTCCTCCAGGAAGTCCTTCGGGGATTCCTCCAGGAAGTCCTTCGGGGATTCCTCCAGGAAGTCCTTCGGGGATTCCTCCAGGAAGTCCTTCGGGGATTCCTCCAGGAAGTCCTTCGGGGATTCCTCCAGGAAGTCCTTCGGGGATTCCTCCAGGAAGTCCTTCGGGGATTCCTCCAGGAAGTCCTTCGGGGATTCCTCCAGGAAGTCCTTCGGGGATTCCTCCAGGAAGTCCTTCGGGGATTCCTCCAGGAAGTCCTTCGGGGATTCCTCCAGGAAGTCCTTCGGGGATTCCTCCAGGAAGTCCTTCGGGGATTCCTCCAGGAAGTCCTTCGGGGATTCCTCCAGGAAGTCCTTCGGGGATTCCTCCAGGAAGTCCTTCGGGGATTCCTCCAGGAAGTCCTTCGGGGATTCCTCCAGGAAGTCCTTCGGGGATTCCTCCAGGAAGTCCTTCGGGGATTCCTCCAGGAAGTCCTTCGGGGATTCCTCCAGGAAGTCCTTCGGGGATTCCTCCAGGAAGTCCTTCGGGGATTCCTCCAGGAAGTCCTTCGGGGATTCCTCCAGGAAGTCCTTCGGGGATTCCTCCAGGAAGTCCTTCGGGGATTCCTCCAGGAAGTCCTTCGGGGATTCCTCCAGGAAGTCCTTCGGGGATTCCTCCAGGAAGTCCTTCGGGGATTCCTCCAGGAAGTCCTTCGGGGATTCCTCCAGGAAGTCCTTCGGGGATTCCTCCAGGAAGTCCTTCGGGGATTCCTCCAGGAAGTCCTTCGGGGATTCCTCCAGGAAGTCCTTCGGGGATTCCTCCAGGAAGTCCTTCGGGGATTCCTCCAGGAAGTCCTTCGGGGATTCCTCCAGGAAGTCCTTCGGGGATTCCTCCAGGAAGTCCTTCGGGGATTCCTCCAGGAAGTCCTTCGGGGATTCCTCCAGGAAGTCCTTCGGGGATTCCTCCAGGAAGTCCTTCGGGGATTCCTCCAGGAAGTCCTTCGGGGATTCCTCCAGGAAGTCCTTCGGGGATTCCTCCAGGAAGTCCTTCGGGGATTCCTCCAGGAAGTCCTTCGGGGATTCCTCCAGGAAGTCCTTCGGGGATTCCTCCAGGAAGTCCTTCGGGGATTCCTCCAGGAAGTCCTTCGGGGATTCCTCCAGGAAGTCCTTCGGGGATTCCTCCAGGAAGTCCTTCGGGGATTCCTCCAGGAAGTCCTTCGGGGATTCCTCCAGGAAGTCCTTCGGGGATTCCTCCAGGAAGTCCTTCGGGGATTCCTCCAGGAAGTCCTTCGGGGATTCCTCCAGGAAGTCCTTCGGGGATTCCTCCAGGAAGTCCTTCGGGGATTCCTCCAGGAAGTCCTTCGGGGATTCCTCCAGGAAGTCCTTCGGGGATTCCTCCAGGAAGTCCTTCGGGGATTCCTCCAGGAAGTCCTTCGGGGATTCCTCCAGGAAGTCCTTCGGGGATTCCTCCAGGAAGTCCTTCGGGGATTCCTCCAGGAAGTCCTTCGGGGATTCCTCCAGGAAGTCCTTCGGGGATTCCTCCAGGAAGTCCTTCGGGGATTCCTCCAGGAAGTCCTTCGGGGATTCCTCCAGGAAGTCCTTCGGGGATTCCTCCAGGAAGTCCTTCGGGGATTCCTCCAGGAAGTCCTTCGGGGATTCCTCCAGGAAGTCCTTCGGGGATTCCTCCAGGAAGTCCTTCGGGGATTCCTCCAGGAAGTCCTTCGGGGATTCCTCCAGGAAGTCCTTCGGGGATTCCTCCAGGAAGTCCTTCGGGGATTCCTCCAGGAAGTCCTTCGGGGATTCCTCCAGGAAGTCCTTCGGGGATTCCTCCAGGAAGTCCTTCGGGGATTCCTCCAGGAAGTCCTTCGGGGATTCCTCCAGGAAGTCCTTCGGGGATTCCTCCAGGAAGTCCTTCGGGGATTCCTCCAGGAAGTCCTTCGGGGATTCCTCCAGGAAGTCCTTCGGGGATTCCTCCAGGAAGTCCTTCGGGGATTCCTCCAGGAAGTCCTTCGGGGATTCCTCCAGGAAGTCCTTCGGGGATTCCTCCAGGAAGTCCTTCGGGGATTCCTCCAGGAAGTCCTTCGGGGATTCCTCCAGGAAGTCCTTCGGGGATTCCTCCAGGAAGTCCTTCGGGGATTCCTCCAGGAAGTCCTTCGGGGATTCCTCCAGGAAGTCCTTCGGGGATTCCTCCAGGAAGTCCTTCGGGGATTCCTCCAGGAAGTCCTTCGGGGATTCCTCCAGGAAGTCCTTCGGGGATTCCTCCAGGAAGTCCTTCGGGGATTCCTCCAGGAAGTCCTTCGGGGATTCCTCCAGGAAGTCCTTCGGGGATTCCTCCAGGAAGTCCTTCGGGGATTCCTCCAGGAAGTCCTTCGGGGATTCCTCCAGGAAGTCCTTCGGGGATTCCTCCAGGAAGTCCTTCGGGGATTCCTCCAGGAAGTCCTTCGGGGATTCCTCCAGGAATTCCTTCGGGGATTCCTCCAGGAATTCCTTCGGGGATTCCTCCAGGAATTCCTTCGGGGATTCCTCCAGGAATTCCTTCGGGGATTCCTCCAGGAATTCCTTCGGGAATTCCTCCAGGAATTCCTTCGGGGATTCCTCCAGGAATTCCTTCGGGATTCCTCCAGGAATTCCTCGGGATTCCTCCAGGAATTCCTCGGGGATTCCTCCAGGAATTCCTCCGGGGATTCCTCCAGGAATTCCTCCGGGGATTCCTCCAGGAATTCCTCCGGGGATTCCTCCAGGAATTCCTTCCGGGGATTCCTCCAGGAATTCCTCCGGGGATTCCTCCAGGAATTCCTTCGTTGATTCTCCAGGAATTCCTCCGGGGATTCCTCCAGGAATTCCTCGTTGATTCCTCCAGGAATCCTCGGGGATTCCTCCAGGAATTCCTTCGGGATTCCTCCAGGAATTCCTCGGGGATTCCTCCAGGAATTCCTCGGGGATTCCTCCAGGAATTCCTTCCGGGGATTCCTCCAGGAATTCCTCCGGGGATTCCTCCAGGAATTCCTCCGGGGATTCCTCCAGGAATTCCTCGGGGATTCCTCCAGGAATTCCTCCGGGGATTCCTCCAGGAATTCCTCCGGGGATTCCTCCAGGAATTCCTCCGGGGATTCCTCCAGGAATTCCTCCGGGGATTCCTCCAGGAATTCCTCCGGGGATTCCTCCAGGAATTCCTCCGGGGATTCCTCCAGGAATTCCTCCGGGGATTCCTCCAGGAATTCCTCCGGGGATTCCTCCAGGAATTCCTCCGGGGATTCCTCCAGAATTCCTCCGGGGATTCCTCCAGGAATTCCTCCGGGGATTCCTCCAGGAATTCCTCCGGGGATTCCTCCAGGAATTCCTCGGGGATTCCTCCAGGAATTCCTCCGGGATTCCTCCAGGAATTCCTCGGGGATTCCTCCAGGAATTCCTCCGGGATTCCTCCAGGAATTCCTCCGGGGATTCCTCCAGGAATTCCTCGGGGATTCCTCCAGGAATTCCTCCGGGGATTCCTCCAGGAATTCCTCCGGGGATTCCTCCAGGAATTCCTCCGGGGATTCCTCCAGGAATTCCTCCGGGGATTCCTCCAGGAATTCCTCCGGGGATTCCTCCAGGAATTCCTCCGGGGATTCCTCCAGGAATTCCTCCGGGGATTCCTCCAGAATTCCTCCGGGGATTCCTCCAGGAATTCCTCCGGGGATTCCTCCAGGAATTCCTCCGGGGATTCCTCCAGGAATTCCTCCGGGGATTCCTCCAGGAATTCCTCCGGGGATTCCTCCAGGAATTCCTCCGGGGATTCCTCCAGGAATTCCTCCGGGGATTCCTCCAGGAATTCCTCCGGGGATTCCTCCAGGAATTCCTCCGGGGATTCCTCCAGGAATTCCTCCGGGGATTCCTCCAGGAATTCCTCCGGGGATTCCTCCAGGAATTCCTCCGGGGATTCCTCCAGGAATTCCTCCGGGGATTCCTCCAGGAATTCCTCCGGGGATTCCTCCAGGAATTCCTCCGGGGATTCCTCCAGGAATTCCTCCGGGGATTCCTCCAGGAATTCCTCCGGGGATTCCTCCAGGAATTCCTCCGGGGATTCCTCCAGGAATTCCTCCGGGGATTCCTCCAGGAATTCCTCCGGGGATTCCTCCAGGAATTCCTCCGGGGATTCCTCCAGGAATTCCTCCGGGGATTCCTCCAGGAATTCCTCCGGGGATTCCTCCAGGAATTCCTCCGGGGATTCCTCCAGGAATTCCTCCGGGGATTCCTCCAGGAATTCCTCCGGGATTCTCCAGGAATTCCTCCGGGGATTCCTCCAGGAATTCCTCGGGGATTCCTCCAGGAATTCCTCCGGGGATTCCTCCAGGAATTCCTCCGGGGATTCCTCCAGGAATTCCTCCGGGGATTCCTCAGGAATCCTCCGGGATTCCTCAGGAATTCCTCCGGGGATTCCTCCAGGAATTCCTCCGGGGATTCCTCCAGGAATTCCTCGGGGATTCCTCCAGGAATTCCTCCGGGGATTCCTCCAGGAATTCCTCCGGGGATTCCTCCAGGAATTCCTCCGGGGATTCCTCCAGGAATTCCTCCGGGGATTCCTCCAGGAATTCCTCCGGGGATTCCTCCAGGAATTCCTCCGGGGATTCCTCCAGGAATTCCTCGGGGATTCCTCCAGGAATTCCTCCGGGGATTCCTCCAGGAATTCCTTCGGGGATTCCTCCAGGAATTCCTCCGGGATTCCTCCAGGAATTCCTCCGGGGATTCCTCCAGGAATTCCTCGGGGATTCCTCCAGGAATTCCTTCGGGGATTCCTCCAGGAATTCCTCGGGGATTCCTCCAGGAATTCCTCCGGGGATTCCTCCAGGAATTCCTCGGGGATTCCTCCAGGAATTCCTTCCGGGAATTCCTCAGGATTCCTCAGGAATTCCTCCGGGGATTCCTCCAGGAATTCCTCCGGGGATTCCTCCAGGAATTCCTCGGGATTCCTCAGGAATTCCTCCAGGAATTCCTCCGGGGATTCCTCCAGGAATTCCTCCGGGGATTCCTCCAGGAATTCCTCCGGGGATTCCTCCAGGAATTCCTCGGAGATTCCTCCAGGAATTCCTTGGGATTCCTCCAGGAATTCCTTCGGGATTCCTCCAGGAATTCCTTCGGGATTCCTCCAGGAATTCCTCGGGATTCCTCCAGGAATTCCTCCGGGATTCCTCCAGGAATTCCTTCGGGATTCCTCCAGGATTCCTCGTAGATTCCTCCAGGAATTCCTTCCGGGATTCCTCCAGGAATTCTCGGAGATTCCTCCAGGAATTCCTTCGGAGATTCCTCCAGGAATTCCTTCGGAGATTCCTCCAGGAATTCCTTCGGAGATTCCTCCAGGAATTCCTCGGGATTCCTCCAGGAATTCCTCCGGGATTCCTCCAGGAATTCCTCCGGGGATTCCTCCAGGAATTCCTCCGGGGATTCCTCCAGGAATTCCTCCGGGGATTA
>NW_026917820.1:0-75000 GCF_035046485.1 Aedes albopictus
GAAGAAATCATAGAAGGAATTTCTGGGGATGCCCCCAGAAATAAGTTCTGGGTTAATATTACAAGAAGCTGCTAGAAGAACATCGAAAGGAATTTTGGGAGGAATCTTAGATTGAAGTCCTGGAGGAATCACTAAAGGATTTCCAGAGGAAATCCCAATATGATTTTCTGGAGCCACGAAAGCATTCCTTGAAGGATTCCAGGAGGAATTCTGGAAATAATCCCCTGAGGAATCAAAGATGTAGTTCCTGGAGGAATTCTTAAAAGAAATTCCTTGTGGAAGTCCTGTAGGAGCTCTGTAAAGGAATTTCTTTTTTTTTTCTTGAGGAACCGCTGCACCACCTAGATGAACTTCAGACGGAATACTAGAATTAATCCCTGTAAGAGCTCAAATCATAGCACCGAACCAAAGCATCCGACCATGTGCTTTTTTCCTTGATCTTATTTCTTGCCTGCTGAGTACTAGACTAAAGGCTCACCGATTGAAGACCGCAGACAGTTTCTGCAAAACATACACACTAAACATAATCAAAGAAAAAAAGAAAAAAAAAATGTGTGTCACTTAGTCTTCAGGGATATTCTCGGGGAGTTTCGTAGGGTCTCAGTTGCGTTACATAGGATCCGATAGGGTTTCAAGGGAATTTCGAGGGCATTTCAGAAAGTTTCAGAGGATTTTCGAGGAGTTTCAGAGGCGTTACGTAGGCGTTTTTGGGGTTTCTAAGGGTCTCAGGTGCGTTACATGGGGTCCGAGGGGGTTTTAGGGGGTTTTCGAAGGCATTCCAGACAGCTTCATATGATTTTTGGCGAGTTTCAGAGGCGTTACTCAGGCGTTACGTGGGGGTTTTTGAGGGTTTCAGAGGGTATCAGGTGCGTTACATGGTGTCCGAGGGTGTTTAGCGGGATTTCAAGGGCATTTTAGGAAGCTTCAGAGGACTTTTTGGCGGGTTTCAGAGGCGTAACACAAGCGTTTTCGGGGGTTTCGGAGGGTCTCAGGGGTGTTCCAGGGGATTTTGAGGGGAGTTAAGGGGGCCAACAGTTTCTGAAAATACATTGCTGTGTAAGCATGACTTTTATTCAATCATTTAAGCACACAAGTTATGAATGTAGACTAGACTACTTATACTCAAGAAAGTTCTTAGGAAACCTTAAACATTCCCAAGCCAATTCCATCCCCCCCCTCCCACCTGAGCACGCCCTGAAGTCACCTTAACTCCACTTGCAACTTAATTTCATTAAACCAACTTTAACCCTAATCTAAAACACTTTAACTGTTCTGAACCCAATCAGATTCCATTTAGGTAACGTTACCCAAACGGAGGGACCTAAATAGATTTTACCTAAGTGGATTCGACCTAAATGGAGGTTTAAGTGTATTTGGACAACATATTAGAAAAAAATAATGAAAATCAGTTTAGCCATCGCAGAGATATAGCTGATTGAAACTATAGTTTCAACTAGTTTTATATCACCGTGCCTATATATATCGGTTGCACTGACCTATAATTGCAACTAATCACTGTGCCAGGAGCGCTAGGGAAGTTAAAAAAAAAATTCCGTTGAACTGGCGATATGCATCCAGTTATCTTATGCTATTATTATTTGGATCACTAAGATTTATATTGTGTACAGAAATAGTTTGATCGTTTACAACTAAATGAGCACGTCGAAAAAAAAATTGTATCGGTTGCACTTTTCTAGAGGAAATTTGAACATCCCTAGAATGATTTCTGTTCAATTATCTGAAACTTTAGGATTCGAACATCAGATTCATGTGAACCACGCAGATTTATGATGTTTACTGAAAGATGTTGAACGTTGAGCATGTCGTATTAAATTTATAGAGGTTGTACTGTTCTAAAGGAAATTTGAACACCCCTAGAATATAATGTTTTAATTTTCTTAAACTTCGGAGATCCGGACAAAAAATTGCTTAACGAATTTTGAAAATCGATTGAGTCATTGCTGAGATATAGTCAACTGAAAATTCAATTGCAACTAATCACTGTGCCGGGAGCGCAAGGGATGTTCATTTTTTTTCTTTGGTCTAACGATGTGCATTCAGTTATCTTATGCTATATTAATTTGAACCACTAATATTTATAATGTTTACTTAAATATTTTGATCATTTACAACCAAATGAGCCCGTCGAAACAAAATGTATCGCTTGCACTTTTCTAGAGGTAATTTGAACATCCCTAGAATGATTTTTGTTCAATTATCTGAAACTTGAGGATTCGGACAAGAGATTGATGAAAAAAAATGAAAATCGGTTGAGCCATCGCTGAGTTATAGTCATTTGACGATTTAGTTATGCAACCAATTTTCGATCACTGGGCCGTGAGTGTTAAGGAATTCTTGGAAGAATTTTTGGAAGACTGGTTTCTAAAGTGATTTGTAAGTTGTGGAGTATTTCTTGGAGGAGTTCTTGAAGAAATTTCTGGTGGAATTCTTGGAGAATTTCCTGAGGTATTCTTGGAGAAATTCTTGGAAGAATTCTGAAGGGATATCCTCCTTAGGATTTTGGAAAACTTTCTGGATGAGGAGGAGGTATACGACTGGGAGGAAATGTTGAACTGTTGTGGCTTTCTCAGTCTAAGAGCTGTTATCTGTAGTGTGCAGTGCAAGTTATCCCAGATCAAGAATAATTTTTGTGTTTTATGTTAAATGGCATTACAAGAAGCTCCAACTCTCAAACTGCATTCAAAAACCGCATAACGAGAGACGGTTGACTGCTTATCCCTTGAAAAAGGTCCAATACACGGGACCGAAACGTCGGGCTATGCCGAACTAGCCGTTTCAATGCTCTTAGACTGAGAAAGCCACAACAGTTCAACATTTCTGGATGAGTTTCTTTAACTTTTTCTAGAAGGAATTCATAGAGGAATTTCTTAAAGAGTTTCTGGGAGCTTTCGTGGTGGAATTTCTGAAGGAGTTCCTGGGTTAGTAATTTATGGAGGAATTTTTAGAGAAATTTCTAGAGGAATTCTTGGAAAAATCCCTGAAGGAATTCGCGAAGATATCCTTGGAGTAATCCAGGAGTAATTTTTTCGCAGTAATCTTTTTCGAAGAATATCCTTGACAACTTTCTGGGAGATTGCCAAGGAATTTCCTGGAGCACCCACAGCATATCAAAACATATCATTTGTGATTTCTGTGATTTGAAAAACCAAAGCCTACTTTTATTAGAATTGCTCTTTTTCTATTGACAGTTTTCCGCCCTCACACATATTTTACTTGAGTTCATCTTTGTTTTGCTTCATGTTTCCTACAATCCCTTAATTATATTCGGCGAGGTTTCGCTTCAATTAAAAAAATACTATGAAAATCATTTGTATGCCAGTGGATCGCCAATCCGGAGACGGTGGGTTCGATTCCCGTTCCAGTCGGGAGAATTTCCTCGACTCCCTGGGCATAGTGTATCATTATACTTGCCTCACACTATATAAATTCATGCAATAGCAGGCAAAGAGACCTTTCAATTAATAACTGTGGAAGTGCTCAAAGAACACTAAGTTGAAGCGAGGCAGGCCAAGTCCTAGTGGGGACGTAGAGCAATAAAGAAGAGGAAGAAGAAGACAACAGAAATAATCGTGAAAGAGTTTCACCGATAAAGTTAAGAGATGCAAGAGTACAGCTTGCAGAGCTTGAAGGTCTTAAATTCAGAATAGTTTGGAATCCAAACTTTGGATGGCCTAGATCACCAAGTGAATGTTGCTAGGTTATCAGAACTGTACTCTGAGGCCCTAAGAGTAGCGAATTTTATATTCCGCGAGCATTCGGTACTATATATCCAAAGATTTGCAGATATTGCGACATATATTTCAATATACGTTGGGGTCCATTTATATGCCAGTGGACATCCAACTAGCAACACATAGAGATGCTCGTAATATTATGAGGTGCAACAGACACAATCGTGATAGAATTATGCCGATAGAGTGAAGAGAAACAAAAGTAGAGCCTGAAGATCTTAAAGGCCCTAATTCCAGAATAGTTTGGAAAGTCTGGAATATCCCATGAATGTACCAAAAGCGCTATAGTTGTGCACTGAGGTTTCATCAGCAGTATAGACTACATTCCACGAATATTTTTTACAATTGAAGCATAATACAGTATGTAGATATTGTAAACCAAACTTCAAAATGTATTGGAGGTCATTTGTATTTGACGGAATGTCCGACTACCACAATATCGAGTTGCTCGTAGCATTGCGAGGTCTAATGGACATCAACGTGACCAAATTTCTTGAACAGAGTTAACACAAATGATGGTAGATCCAGTAGGTCTTAAGAATATGAATTCCAGAGTAGTTTGGATGACCTAGATTACCCAATTCGTGTACAATGAATTTTCGAGGGGTGCTTTGAGGTTTTTTGAGTACCTTAGACTATGTTCTGTGATCATTCATCGAGTATAAAAATTGGATTAGAATGTTGGTTTTGTGACACAAACTTCGGAATCCTTTGGAGGCCTTAGAATAGGTCTGGGATGAAAACTTCAACAGGCTATGATGGGTTGTGATACATAGAATTTATAAAAATACAAAAAAGCCACTAAGCTACCAGCGAAAGAGGGGGAGGGTGCAAAGGGGGGAGGTACTGTGTATTTCTGAGCACAACTATTCCCCTTGACTAAGGTACACCGGGGCAAGTTGAAACAAGTGGGGCAAGATGAAACAGCGGATTTACATGATGTTATCCAATTATGGTAAACAGCTTGAATGCCATAACACATAGTTTTTTATTCAAACAATCTTTTGGCTAAAGAAAAATTTTCTAATTATATTGAAATCTATTTAATGACTTCGTGTTTCAACTTGCCCCGGTGTACCTTATAAAAAAAAGATTCTAAAGTAAAATGTTCTAAAACAAATGAGATATTGCATTTGTACCAAAAGAAAATCATCCTGGGTGTTTACGGGTTAAGCTACATTGAGAAACGATGCATGTTCAGTTCAGACATGGTTGCTGGTTCTTGAAGACCATGAACTGTTTTGCACTTTTCAGGCATTTTAGGTCCTCTAAACCGCTATAAAGTACCTGAGTACTTTAGGGCTCGATAACTTTTCAATTGCTTGAGTAATTTCAAATCTTTTAGTATGCTTTCGCAAGTATTTTTATTGACTGAAAATGTCCTGAAAATAATATTTTCATTTTTTACAACTTCAAGAAATGTAAGCCGCATTCTAATCAACAGCTGTTATAGTAGCTGTACCATTGCATTCCATAAATATCATCTATGACTCCGTTGTGATTTTAGGAATTTTTTCAAGATACTTTTGGGATATTCTAGGTCATCTGAACCCTTTTGAATGTTTCAAAGTGATTGTTAAGGGGTGTCAAGGCGTTTTAGTGACCATGGTGGTTTAGGTGTTTCTGGGGGGTTCAGTTGAGTCAAAAAGATGACTATAGAGGTCCCAAACGTAGTTCTTGGAGAGTTTCAGGGGATTTCAAAGGTGTTACGGAGTTTTTAGTGGCATTAATAGAGTATAAGGGAAGTATCATGGGGATTTTCTGAGAGGTTTGAGATACGTTCTAGTTAATTTCGAAGGATGTGTACAATCCTTCTACGTAATACAAAGACAGATTAATAGCTACGCTTGAGGATTAGTTTGCTCATACTCAAGGGAGTTCTTGGAGACCTGAAATAGCTATTGAACTCACTGCTTGACCGAATAAAGTTGCATGAGGCTGTGTTTCTATGAGGTTTGTTCAAAGTACGTTAAGCGTTTAAAAATCGTTAGAAGTTTTAAGTGGGAGGGAGGGCTTAGCTAACATCTACGAAGGGTGACGGAAGGGTTTTGAGTTGACCAAAATATGGTCTAATCACGTATTACCGGTCTCATATGATTTTATTGAACATTTTCTCAAATTTTCCCAAAGTATCTAATCTTCTATGTTGCCGAACGATGTGAATGTCCGTTTGATTGATTCCGAGTCCGATGGTCTAGATATTTTGAACTTCACCATGACTCAACACTGTTCCAAAATCAAAACCTTGGCCAAATTTTTGCGTTCTTCTCCAGGCATTTTCGTTCCTAGAACGTTCATCGCGATGCGGCGATGATGGTTGGCTGGCGGCATCTTTTCCTTTGGTGAGCGCGATCGTTGTTCTTTTCCGCCCATATTTCTCTGCACGCACAAACGCACACGCATACACACACATATTCGGCGCAAACACGGCGCGAACTCTTTCATCGGTCCTCTTTGTAAAGCGTGGATCGCGCAGGTACCATCCACAGCACAACCAGAGGAGATATAGATTCGAAGACCGGCGGACCGGAGCCCGTAATAAACAACGAAATGCGCGCGGGGTCCTCGTCGTCTGCTGGAAGGAAGGTTGTTGTTTGTTGGTCACAACCAGGCAGACCGGGTTCACGTTCTTCTGTGGTGTGTAGTAACTTCAACGTCGCGTACGGGTACCAGGCAAAACAGTGTCTTTCCGCGCGGCCCGGAGCACACGGTTTGGTACAAAAAGCCCGAAGAAGGTAGAAGGTAGAAACGATCGAAGAAAAGACGACGATCATTCTTGTTTGCTGCTGTAATACTCCTTTTCGGATGGAGCCAAGATTACGATGACGCGGTGGTGTTGGTGATGACGATGATGGCATGGATGACGATGGTATACCGTAGTGGCGGCTTTTCCGACAAAAGCGTTCAACGGAGAAGAAGACGACAACTACGACGACGACGACGACGGACAGGAGGACGGCTGCTAATAACAATGATGCCGAAGCAAAGGCGAAAACAGAGATCTCCGTAGGTTCAGAAGAGAATGCCGTTCTTGTGTGTGTATGGCGATCGACGGCATTGGAGGAAGTGCTAGCGCGATCGAGGGAGGAGAATGACCCGAGGAGGACCTGTTGTATATGAAGGGCTCGGGAATATCTGAATGCGGTGACCGATCATCTGTAGAATCTCACGATCGCACGAGACTCAAACCGGCTCGTTTTCTGGTAACCCTACCCCGCGAAGAGCAGGCCTCTAACAATGGGGATGTCAAACAGGGCTCAATCAAGTGGTTGGATCATTCCAGATGGAAGATCGCGTTGCCCGGAGAGTTCCACTCTGTGTCGGACGGATTCCCTTCTTCTTCCCGACACACAGCACAGCTTTACAACGAAGATCACAGCGACGACGACGACGACGAGGACGGTCCCTTTATAACACAAAAAATATGTGTCGATCGAATCGTTTCGAGAAAAGAGAAAATGCCTCGGAAGGTCTTTCCAGATTAGGCCGAGTCGGCCCGTGCACTACACACCACTCGTTGTCGTCCGGTCCATCCGTCCGTTGCCCGGGCGAGCAAGAAGGGCTCCAGAAGTGGAATAAGCTTCCAGCGCACGTTTTGAAGGCATTTTCGTTTGGGTTTTGTTTTTGTTCGGTTGCGTCGTCGAGATAGGGTCTTTTGCTTCTTTTTTTTTGGTAATTCTGGAGATTCCACATGTCGACCGGAGCTTATTAATATTTCCCTCGTGTGTTCCTGGCATTGAGGACTGTTAGATCCAGTGGTTGCCAACTGCGGTTCTGTACTGTGTGTACAAAAATAAACTTCTAGAGAGACTGTTCCATCTGTTATGCAGAGTACTCACAATTTCATCCTACTCAAAACCAGATATCTTTACAAGGATTTCAAGGCCCCTCAATTAAAAACTGGCCAAAGCCGGAAGGATACGATGGGCAGAACATGTTGCAAGAGTGCCGGACAACAACCCTGCAAATCTGGTGTTTACTGATCCGATTGGCACAAGAAGGCGTGGAGCGCAGAGAGCACGATGGGTGGACCAGGTGGAGCGTGACTTGGCGAGCATCGGGCGTGATCGAGGATGTAAAACGGTAGCCACGAACCGTGTATTATGGAGAAATATGGTTGATTCAGTTTTATCGTGAATTTGATGTAATACTACTTAACCCTGTAATACCCAAATTTTTGATTTTGATCTAAATATCATTTTTCGTCATCAAAAATCGATTTAAACATGTTTTGCAAGATGATTCTTTTTAATTCTCGATTTCGTGAATTTCAGGTTTTGATTTTTCTAATTTTTATTTTTGAACATCTTCACAGTTTTATATTTTTCCTGGAAGCTTATTTGAGGTACGGATTTTTTGAGATGAAAACATTTTGAGATTTTATGATTATTGTTAAAATATTTTAATTTTAAATTTTTTTCATGGAAAATTTTATTTTTCGTGTAATTTTAAGGACAATAATTTAAGAGTGTATTCGATTCCCTTAAACTAGAAAACTATAATAGAATGATTTGGGAAAAATTTAAAATATGTTAATTGTAGCGATTTGATACAAAATAAACAATGACTTCTAGAAGGTGACTAAAACATCAATTTTTCAATGATTTAAAAAAATTTAAATACGCTTTACAATACACCAAAAATCATTTTAAGATATACAAAACAGTCCTAAATATCAGCCAAAAATATAAAAAAAAGATTTTCCACGAAACAAAAATTACAAAAATGCTCAAACTATACCCCGTCTAAAGGAGGGGTTGGGTATTAGAGGGTTAAATGAAAAAAAAAATGAAAAATGAATGAATTTTACTTTGAAAAATTGGAAATTCTTCTAGAGATTCCGAAAATTTCCATGGATACCTTCAAAAAGTTTTCCATGAATTTCTTCTGAAGCTCACCCAAAATTTCCTTCAGATATTTCCGAAAGGCAATTTAACTAGGAATTCTTCTAGAAAACCTTCCATGCATAAGAAATTCCTCCATGGATTATTTCAGAAACTTCTCCGGGGATCCTTTCAGAAACCATCCACGGATTCCAGGCATTCTTTTAGCGATTGTATTAAAAAAAAATCAAGAGTTCGAATATTTTTCAGAAAAATTTCCAGAGATTTCTTAAAAAAATCTTCCAAATATTACTTCATAAATGGCTTTTTTGGGATGCCTTAAGATACTCCATAAATCTTTCAAAAAAAAAACTCTGTAAAGAATCATCAAAAATACGTCCATTGATTCCTAATAGGTTAAGTGCATAAATTAGGTCACACGAAAATTATATATTTTCTACCCCGTCCCCCATATGGCACAATTTTTGTATGAGACTTCTGAAATTTGTGTATGGGTTGTCACACTTTGCTTCATCCTTCCTCAAAGTGGAGTGGACCTGGTGTGATGGTTAGAATACTTGAATATCACACCGAGGACCTGCCATCGAATCCCACTCCCGAAAAACTAAATATGAGTTCTTCCTTCGGAAGGGAAGTAAAGTGTGGGTGCCGAGATGAACTAGCCGAGGGCTAAAAATCTCGTTAATACAGATAAAAAAAGTCCTTCCGCAGCGTGAAGTAATTTATGGAAGTTTCCCAATCATGAATAACTCTAAAAGTACCTTTCATAAATTTATCAAAGGATTTATTCAGGAATTTCTCCATCAGTTCCTTCAATAATTCTTTCAGGGATTCCTAAAAAAATGTCATCATGGAATATTTCCAGGAATTCTCCGGAAGCCTTTTTTATGTTTTTTTGTGAATGCAGCAGATATTTCTTCGGAGATTTTCACAGAAATTCATACAGATTCCTCCAGGAGATCCTTCCGGGTCTTCCTCTATGCATTTCATCAGAAGATCCTTAACAATCTCTTTCAAGGAAAATTAATGGATTTTTTTTCGGAATTTTTATAAAGTTCAGAAATTTTTTCATAAATAATTCCTCGAAACTTCTACAGAAATTCCTTTGCAATTTTGAGATTTTGAGATTTTTCTTCGAATTTAAGTTGTTTTCAAGACATTTTCTCAGGGATATCTTTGAAGGTACTTCCACTAATTCCTCCAGGAATTCTTTCACGAAACCTCCAAGATTTCCTCAAGGATTTTTTGCAAAAATTCCTCCATGAGTTTGTTCAGCAACTCCATAAAGATTTTTTTCAGGAATTTCCCTAGGATTCTAACAAATATTTCTCCAAGAATTCTTTACGAATGTCTTCAGGGATTTCTACAGGAATTCAATAGAAATTTATTCATACAATCCTCCATGAATTCTCTTAAACATTTTTCCATGGGTTTTTTTTCTGAAACTTCTCCAGGGGTTCCTTCAAAATATCTAAAGAGGCTTCTTCAGAAGTTGAAGATTACTACATGAATGTCAGCAATTTTCCTTTCCATGTTTTTTTTTTTAGAATTTTCAAGAATTTGTCATCGATTCTTGCGGAAACTATTCTGCAGGAGTCCCTTGGAAAGCATTGTCAGGAGTTAATGATGAAATTTTTTCAACTTGTGCAGAATTAGCATTACTAAAAAAATCACGAATAAATATAAACTAAATGAAAAGTTCTCAGAGTTTTCTTTTTAAATTTTTTCATGTGGATCTTTCAGAAATATATCTGGGATTTCTTTAAGGTGAAACATCAAGAAAGCCCATTGCAATTTTGCAGACAAACTTTAGAGGCACAAATCTGACGAACGAAGCATCGAACCAAGTCGCACTTGTTTATCCTGGCTTTGCTCACCTGCAAAAAGAGGCAGCTTTTTCAAATCGACCGCATTTCTTTACGAATTTTTAAGATTTGTGCTCTTGAAAACGTGAGTAGGGGTCCAAGTCGGCCATTGTGGCAGCCATATTGGTACTCTCTGAAGTTTCTCCTTAATGATACTGCAGTAATTCTTTAAGAGTTACCTGAAGGAATTTCTAAGGGATTCTCTGGAGAATCCAAGAACATTATTTTGAAAATTTCTTGAAGAAATCAGTGGTGATTCCCTATTTTCAAATCTACCTGTTCAACGAATGCTAACTCTTGATGGTTCACAATCAATTGGCTTGTAAGGCAGGAACAAATCTCATTTTCTTCTTTTGTCACTTTGCTCGTTGGTTCGTCAAGGGGGGGGGGGGGTGATAATTAATAAATGTTTTTGATGAAAAATTACCCAAACAATTAGGAAAAATCGTCAAACTCGTCGAATTTGTTCAGGAATTTTCTCGACGACTCTAATTTCACTTTAAAATTTTTAAATTTCTTCAAAGTGACGAATTCCGACAAAAAATTTCCGAGGGGGGGGGGGGGTGACATAAGAGAAAACCGATATGTTCAGTTTGATTCTGATTCTGAATTCTCCGCAAATGCAACATTTAGGGTCGTAAAAAAGTAGAAAGTGAGGTTACGAGACGCCACTGGAAAGAGATTCCTGAACAAAGTTCTGTAAAGCAATTTCTGAAGTAATCGTTAGAGATTTTCCTGGAGGAGTTCCTGAGAAATACATGGAGGAGCTCCCTGGAATGGCTCCGGAGGAATTTCTAGAAGTTTTTTTTTATTAAAAAAACTTTTGCAGGAATTGAAGAAAAGATTCTTGGAGGGATTTCTGAGAAAATCCCTGGAGGGAGGAATTTCCTAAGAAGACCCTTGATGAATTTCTAAAAACTTCGTAGCAATTTCTTCCTTCCTTGAAAAAAAAACTGCGACAATCCGAGTTGAAATTGCCGACAGCGGTACTGAAGGTATTCTTGAATAAATCTCCAGATTCTGAAGCGATGTTTTGAAGCAAATTCTGGAAAACCTCCTGGAGATTCTTCTGGAGGAGTATTTGCTAGCTTTTTCTTTTTTCTTGCTCACTCTCCTAAACAGACACGAGAAAGAGAAGAATGGAAAGGGGTTCCGTGGCACCCTTTTGCATCTCGCTCTTTCTCGTGTTTATCAAGGAGAATGAGTGAGAAAAAAGAAAAAGCTAGATTCGCCAATGTGGAGGAGTTCTTGATCAAATTTCTTGCATAAAGTTTGATAGCTACTAGTGAACAAAAACTTCTAGAGCAATTTCTGAAGTAATCCCTAGAAGAATTTTCGGGGGGCAATTTAGCAGCAGTAATCGAGAACAAACCTGGAAGGAATCTTTGAAGGACTGCTTGGAATTGCTTGCAGTAATTCCAAGTAGAATTTCTTGAGTTCCTGGTGAAACGCAAGAAATAAATGCTGAAGTAATTTCCAAAGAAATTTCAAAAATAATCTCTAATGAGATTCCAGAAGAGTCTCCTGGAAAGAATGCATAAAGAAAGGTCTTAATAAATCCCAAGAGAAGTTTATAATACTAGCCGTGGAGGAATATATAGGGGTCTTTTGTGAAACCCCCTGAAGGAGCTTATAGAAGAATTTCTTGAGAATTTTCTAGAGGAATTTCTGAAGAAATGCCTGAAAGAATCCGCAGAGGAGGTGCTGAAAAGAAATATACATACAGATAAATTCCTAAAGAAACCTTTAGGGGAACCCCAACAAAAATATCAGAAATCATTCCTGCAAACAAATTTGAATTTCTGAAGGAATTGATGGAGGAATTGTGGAATGAATACCCTGAGGGAGGACCTTCTGGAGAACTCTCTGCAAGAATCTCTTGACGAAATGCTGAAATAAAAATAACTGGAGGAATCTCTGATAATACTTTTGAAGATTTTAGAAGATTTTCTGTTAAGGAATTTCTGCAGTAATTGATCTTTTAGAAGAAATACCTTGAGGAATACAGGGAATGGCCAAAATGTTTAGGATAGCAACTTTTTTTCTCTTGCAAAAAAATATCAACATGCTGTTACTTTTCAAAGAGCTCATCAAAAATTCTTAAATTTTGACTGTTTCAACCTGTTATATGTGCATCAGTGGTACAAATTTGAGCTCGATTGGTTAATGTTTCGCGAAGCTAGAACCGTAAAACACTATTTCTTAGACAACTAATTTTTGAATTGTCATATCTTGGACACCAGTATCAGGTATCAGTAGGTCTGCTCCAGAGGCACGTTCTCCTCCATTTGGGAAATTTGTGCCATCGCCATGAATACGAGCCTATTCATATTCATCATTTACCTGAGGGAGAGCGAAGGGAGGAATAAGGGATGGGATAGGGAAAGGGGAAGGTAAGGGAATAGGGTCGACATAATCGCATAAGCGTACCACAACGGATTCAAACAGCACCCTGAAAAGGGCACTGTAAAAAAAACGCATAAAGCGTTAAGTAAGCCTATGTCTACTTGCCACAATGGGTTCAGAACAACAGAACATCCTGAAGATTCATGATTCTTAGGTCAGTTTCACTTAATCGAGTATTCGGAGACGCAGTTGCGTAAAAACTGGGTAGTTACATATCAAATGATTCAAAGTTCCACAGTCGGATTCTCAGCTAAAATATACAAATGAAGCAGCCTGTTGAGGCTTGTGATGGACAAAATCATAAGTAGGAAAACCACATTGAGTTATCTCAATTGCGTTTCTGCTACGAGATTCCTTAAAAGTCATGACAAGACTCCCGCATGGGGGCATCCACAAACACTCAATTTCCTAATCGCTGCTTGACGTAATGCCGAGAAGAGATGTTGGTTTTTGAGCATTTGGTAAATCCAATTGGAAATCATTGAAAGATAAATACGACAATCCATGAGGCTTCCAATATGGAATCGAAAGGTACGTGTTCAAAAGTATTCTGGAAATCCAAGAAAACACCCAAACAAAATTGTTTTTGAATGAATGCTTTTCCGATATCGTAAACAACATTGTGTTAACAAATCACAGTGGGTTTTTCATTTTGGTAAGCATGTTGGTTCCCATGGAGAGGCATGTTTGCTAGAAAAACATCACGAGTGTGATGCTCGACAAAGCGTTCTAATCATTTCAGAAGAAAGAGATCAAATTGATAGGTGTGATCTTCATACGAAGACATTATCCACTTACGGAATAAACTTGACAGTATAATCCCACCAAGATTTGGGAATAGCAAGGCTGCAAACAAGCAGTTTTATCAAAACATTTTGGGGCTCGAGGCATGCGGAACCATATAGGTGTTAATTAAAACATTACATCTACATAGAAATCCTCCCTACGAAAGTAAGGTTCTTGTACCAAAGCTGTTCTTTTATGCTGAAGATTGATCTGAGCTGTCATAACCATAGCCACTACCCAAACTAGGTACGATCAAACTCTTACAATCACAAGACAAGAAAAAAAAAGAACAGCGATAAGAACCAATTCGGTATTGATTGAAGAACGCCAGAGACGAACATACACAGAGGACACTGTGAAGAACGCATAATGCGAAGAGCCATATAGGTTATAATTAAAGCTTATAAACAACATACTAATAATCCCACCCTTATTGAGCCTCGCAGTTGAGGCTTAAGGCGAAACTGGAAGCATTTTCTCATTTTTTTGGTTTTTGATTTTTTATTAAATAACGAAGCAATATTTTCAAAATCGGTTTTCGTGCACATGTAGAGCATGGATCAAGGTATCTTCTGATTTTTTTTGTGGTGGAAAAAGTTTTACATTTTTTCAAAAACCATTTTTTTGTGAAATTTTATTCAAAAATGGTTTCTGCAAAAACGAATAACATTTTCCACCACGAAAAAAAATCAAGAGATACCTTGATCCATACACTACATGTGTACGAAAACCGATTTTGAAAATATTGCTTCGCTATTTTATAAAAAAATCAAAAACCAAAAAGTGAGGAAATGGATCCAGTTTCGCCTTAAGAAGGATAGCAGATTATCTCGGAGAAACACAAGGTCAACTGCACCATTGCTCCGGTTAGCGCAGTAAGGGCAGAATACTGTGGAGGGCGCCCTAGTACTCAACAGGCTCCGTTTGTAGTTAGGTTTTTATTAGATCCCCCTAACCATTCATTCCTTGGCACGGTAAGCATAAAGCCGCATAACACCATGAATTAGGGGCACCTGTTTAGTGGACTCTTACCACTGGATTAGGCGATCCGTAGTGTTATTCTTAGCCAATTGAGACAACCGCTACCGACACTACACAGCTATCTAGGCTGATCGGGAAAAGAAGTTAACATTGATGGTCAACTTCCAAACGAGCCCGAACAGCCTGTGTTCGATCCATACACTTTGACAATCGCTAGAGGAAGACGACAGCCGTTAGAGTGAAATGTTTCTCAATGTTGAAAAAAAAATACGTTTTTTACCGAATGGTTCTGTGGATTCTATCATTCCCAGTTGGGAACCACTGCCCTAGAGCATGAACACATCGCATCAGCTCAAAAAAAAAAAAAACAAAAAAAAATCAAGAAAAAAGATCAAGAAGCGCATACAAATGATGCTAGAGCAAAGCGAGAGCCGCAAAGGACTTGTCGAATGAGCGATCCTCAGCTCTGGCGTAATGAAGGTCGCGGGAACGGTACCGAAAACAAACCTTTTCCTCCTCCTGTCCTCCTTGAGAAAAGCAGAATTGGAAAAGAAGAATTCGCCTCTAGGTTTTTGGGAGTTTTGCACCACCGAGAGAATTCGACCAATTCGACTACCTGGTCGCGTTCAGGTCGGAAGGCGGTTGAATTCCTGTGAAATTGAGCATTTTTCGTTTCTTCGTAGTCCGTGTCGACCATCCATCCGTGTATGAGTGACTACTCTCCGAAAATTGGGTTTCTGGAATTTTGCATAATCGAATTGCAGCTGCTGGCCCGACCCCGGTTGGGTTATTAGCAGCGTTTCAAATTGGGACACATTTTTCGGATTTCAGTCAGCTTCCTGTGATGGTGATGGAGGATGCTGTGCTGTCACTCATTCACCCATCACTCGGAATGCGCTCTTTGCTCTATGGCCAGAAGACGATGACTCACAAGCAGCCATCATTAGAGAGAGGAGACGCTGTGTATCTCCACCTCTCCTCTAAGGACTCATATTTTATTCATGACCTTGTTCTGGGGGATGATACTCGCTCTACACAACAACGCCAACGGTCTTGCACTTGCACAGCTTTAGTGCTTCTGCTCCGTTTCCGCACAAGAGTCGTCGAAAAGTCCCATTTGCTATTAACATAATTCTCAAAGGGCTCGAGCAACTCATTTACATCCGCTTCGGCGATGCTGGCTCCGTCTTTAGCTCTTGGTGATACGACCATCTTCAAAGTGACTAGGTACAAGGATGACGTTAAACCAGGTGCATTAGCTGGAAGCTTGTTCTGATTCTCCAACGAATCCAAGTTGAGTGAGTTTTTTTCTTTCACTTCTTGCAGGCTCCCGTGAGCACAAATAAGTCCTTAGGATTATCATTATCACGCATACACGGCTTGCTTCCGTTCGAGAAGAACTTTTTTCCATCGTTGTAGTTTCAAGCACCTATAGGGAAAGAAGTGGAAATTCATTACGGCAGACTTGGTTGGACTCGAAGTAACCTCATCATCATTTCAAAGTTGAATAATGTAATCCACAGTTGAATCCCATCTCGGCATAGTTTGTACCTATGTTGCAGCGATGTACGTGCGTTGCGTATGCTCGGAACATCAGGTAGAAAAGTGAAGTGTCTCCTACATTCCTTTCACCTAGTATGATACCTACCAGTATACACCACCAAAGTACTGTCTAGTGAGTGAAATTGGCATAATGAAGACGATGTTGTTGGTAATTACATTCGCTAGAGACTACATAGGTATGTGAAGATGATGATGATAATAATGATGTCGGTGTGAATTAGGTGTACTTGGCGTGTTCTATGCTTTCCGTAGAGCACAAGCACTGCAATTGCGACAGAACTGTGCGTCACGAGTGGGAGATTTTCAATGGGTTATAGTCATTATGTCACTCAAATTATGCGCACCGATTGCGACTTGGGAGTGGATCATTTTAGTTTGCTGTAGTGTTACCGGGGGAAATCAGACAACTACTTTTAGTTTTACTGCTAATGACTCTACTTCTAGGAGTTTTAGTAGATTATCAACTAGAATACTTTTGTTTTATGATACTGGCTTTCTCGGTCTTGGCTCAATCTAAACGGTAACCCAAACTAGCCATTAAAATAAATTCTTAATCAAGAGAGCCAGGACTATTATTACTCAGGTAATACTTTAGTTGGGTTTCGAAGCAAGTTTGGTACTTTTGGGTTATGTCTAGTTGACTTAAAAATAATAAGAAATATTTTTAGTCAAATAGACTAGAAGAGGTTCTAAGCACCATTATAAAACCAAAATAAAAGGTATGAGCACAGAGAAACAGACATCACACTCTCATCGCTTCCCATCGATCAACTTTTTAACGCTTGATTCAAATATACAGTAGTAGGTCGATTGACCACTCGCAGCGCTGGTATCGTTTTTGCTCCTGTTTGACGTTTACTCACTACCGCCATCTAGTGGCGGCCCGGCCAAACACAGTACGCTTAGCATTGGGCGATTACTTTTTCGTGATGATGTTTTTTAATGAAATTTGTTCTAAGAGTTACGTCTGTTTCTCTGTGGTATGAGGTTCTATAACGCTTATCAAAACCTCTACCAGACTAATTTGTCATCAAAATGTTACTTGGGTGGTTAATTGGCGATTCAGCCATCAAATTGAAAAAAAAAATGATTTAATGTTCATCCAACGTTTCGCTTCGTATGAAAGCTTCTTCAGGGAATCATCAATTTGTATCATTTTTTGTCTAGTTGGATTTGTTAAGTGATGAAATATTAATATTGGCGGAGTAATTAGTGTTCAAGGTAGTAGCAATTTCCGGAATACTACCACCTTCAACACAAATTACTCCACCAATATTGACACTTGAACGTTAGACAAATTTGACTAGACGAAACAAACAAATGATACAAATTGAGTCCCTAAAGAAGTTTTCATTCATTGAATGAAACTTTAATCAGACCCACAGCCGTTCAGTACCGTAGCAAGTTCAGTACCTCTTGCTTGTTCTTGGAATTTCGCACAAGCAGTTTCCTAACTCATTAGCAACGGTGTTTAAAGATGCAAAGGTGATCCCGATTTCATCCCCTCTTCAATGGCCATAAAGACATGGCCGATTGTTATTATTTACTTGATTTACTAAAGGGATATCAAGAGAGTTCCAGTTTCAAGATGTTTCGGAGTTTTAGGTGATATAAGGGATACATCCCCTGGAATGCTCCTGAAACCCCTTGCGATCCGCTTGGAACGCCTCTGAAACATGATGAATTACTCCTGAAACTTTTTGGAACTCCTTCGAACGCCCGTGAAACCCGTTGAGGCCCCTTGAACAGTCCTGGAACGCTCCTGAAACCCCTTGAAAAGCCGTGGAACGCTCCTCAAATTTTTTAAACTCCTGGAATGCCTTTGAAACCCCCGTAAATTCCATGTCACGCCCATGAAACCCTCTGATACTTCATAGAATGGTCTTGATAGTTCCAGAACGCCATTGAGACTCCTTGAAACCCCCTGGAAAGCTCCAGAAACCCCTCTCCCCCGAAATCCCAAGAACACGCCAGAAACGCCTCTGAAACACTCTGAAGCCCCATAGAACGCCCATGAAATTCCTTTAGACCCCCTGGAACGCCCCTGTGACCCCCCGAAAACCTTCTGAAGTCTCTGGGACCCCCATGGTTCCCCATGGAACGCCCTTACAACAACCTCAGACCCCTTGGAACACTCCATGAAACCCACTAAAGCTCCATTTCATAGTTTGCTACCTTGCTTTTCCGTGTTGCTAAGATTATTGGTTTCCAAATTGGTCCCCTGGCAGAAAAGTTGACTTGTTCTGTCCTATATGTGAGCAGTTTGCCTAGCGGTTAAGGCTATGGATCGCCATTCCGGAGATGGCGGGTTCGATTCCCGTTCCAGTCGGGAAAATTTTCTCGACCTCCTGGGCATAGTGTATCACAATATACAATTTCATGCAATGGCAGGCAAAGAAAGCCCTTCAATTAATAACTGTGGAAGTGCTCAAAGAACACTAAGTTGAAGCGAGGCAGGTCAAGTCCCAGTAGGGACGTAGAGCCATAAAGAAGAAGAAGTTTACTGAATGAATTCCCAAAGAAATTGCCAAAGAAATTTCCAATGAAATTATTAAAGAGATATGTGAAGTTTTGCCCAAGAAATTTTGGAAAATATATACTGTTCCCAATGCTTCCACAGGAATGGCCAAATAGTTTGTCAAAATAATGACCGAAGAAAATTTTGAATGAATTGTCAAAAGGAATTACCGAAGAATTTTTCAAAGAATTTGTTGAAACAAACGACGAAAGTTCCAATAAAAATTACTAGAAAATTTAAAAAAAAAAATCCAAACGAATTCCTATTTAGCTTGCAAAGAATTTCCAAGATATTTGAAGAAATTTCCAAAGGGATTTATTATTATTTTTTTCTAATCTTTAATGAATCACTGAAATTTCCCCAATATTTCTTCAGAAATTCTTCGGGAAATTCCGTCTAAATTTTATCAGGAATTTCGTTGAAGGTTTCTCTAAGTGATTCCTTGAGAAAATCTATTCAGAAATTTATCCAAGAACTCCTTTATGGAACTTTATATTGCAAAATCGCTCAATGACTTCTTTCAAAAAATCAAAAGTCCAGAAATCTTTCTAAAAATCGTCACAAATTTCGTTTAGAGTTC
This sequence comes from Aedes albopictus, assembly GCF_035046485.1. Lineage (NCBI taxonomy): Eukaryota > Metazoa > Arthropoda > Insecta > Diptera > Culicidae > Aedes > Aedes albopictus. Next base: position 19,296 of record NW_026917820.1, read on the forward strand.
TTTTCAAGGATTTTTAAATATTGTCCTTCAGAAATTCTTTGATAAATTTACTATATGTCTCCATCAAATATTGCGTCTTGGGATTCCTTCAAAAAATCCATAAGAGAATCCTCCTTAAATTTCTCAAAGGATTTTTTTAGAAAGCCTTCTACGCATTCCTGCCAAAATTGGCCAATAGATTTCTACAAAATTACTCCAGGAATTCGTTCTATGTTCCAGGGATTCCTACAGAAATTTCTCTTCAGAAATTCTTTTAAAGATACTTTTAGAAAAATCATGCAATTGCTTCCAAAAAAATTTCTGGAATTTGTTCAGACATTTCTTCACCAGCTCCTCAAGAGATTTCTCCTGCGACTTCATGAGAATTTCCATAAGAATGTCTTCACGAATTTCTTCTCAAGGATTCATCCAGAAAACCCTGCAGGTATTCCTCCAGAGATAGTACAGTAGTTCATACAGATGATTGCTTCAGGAGAGACCCATTCGGAAAATACTCCAGCAATAAATATTTCTTAGGAATTTCTGCAGCAGTTTCTTTAGTAATTTCTCAAAAGATTGTTCTAGGAATCTTTACTGAAGTTTATATAAATGTTTTGCAAGATTTTTCTTTTGGTATTCCTTCAAAAATACGTCCATTAATTATTCCAGCATTTTTTTAGACACCCTTAAGGAATTTATTGAAAAATTTCTCCAAAATTCTTCCAAATTTGTTTTCCTAATTCTTCAAAGAACTTCACCAAATTTCTCCATTATTTTTTCAAAGAAATTCATCAAGGGTTCTTCCAGAAATTTCTTCAGAACTCTTTCTGAGATTTCTTCAGGACTTTCTCTGGGATTCCTTCGTTTATTCTTCTTGGGATTCTTTCGAAACTACCTCCAGATTTTTTTTTTACTGGAATTCAACTTAGATTTTTTTGAGAAATTCTATCAGAGATTATTCCAATTATTCCTCCACGGATTCATTGTAAAACTTCATCAGTATTTTAAGGAATTTTTCAAAAATTTCAACAAGGGATTGCTTCCGTGGTCTTATTGGATTCATTCAGAAATATCTTCCATAAATTTATTCAGAAATTTTTCTAGCAGTTCCTTTTCAAAGGCCTCTAGGGATTTCTTCGGAAACTCTTTGAAGGATTCCTGTAGGAATTTCTTGAGCAATTCTTTCATGCATTCCTGTAGACATTCATACAAAGTTTATTTTTTTAAATTGCTCCTGCGATTTCATCAGAAATATCTCCTGGGTATATTCACAGATTCCCACAGGGATTCTTTCGGAAGTTCTGTAAAGAATTGCACAAAAATCCAGAGAAAGAATTACTAAAGGAATCCATGGAGGATTTTCTAAAGCAATCGCAGAAAAAATAACATTTGAAGAAACCTCTGGAGATTTCTAGAAGAAATTCATGAAAATTTTCTGATAGGATTTCTGGCTAAAAATCCCTGAATCAATGTTGGAAGTAACCTCTGAAGAAGTTCCTGGAAAAGTCCCAGGGGAGTATCTAAAGGCTGCCCCTTAAATACTTATGGAGAAATTTCTAGAATTCATTAGAAACTCTTAAAAGAATTGTTGGTGTTATGCAGGAGAAAATATTCTAGAGAATTGTTTGGAGGAATATCTGAAGTAATACTTTGAGTTTCTGAAAAACTCCATAACGGACATCTGAAAGACACATTTGAGAAGTTTCTAAAGAAATACCTGGGATTTTTTTTGCTGAAATCTCTGCAAAAATTGTAGACAAAAGTACTGGAACAGTTCCAATAAATCCTGAAAGAATCACTGAAGGAATTCCTGTCGGTGGCTTAGAGGAGAAAATTTTCTAAATTTACAGAAATCTGGCCTTACATTTGAAAAAGGCTGACATCTTGAGTAACCAGCTCTGATTTTACTACTATAGGACTGACAGAGAATCTAACCCACCATTCTGAATTGATTTGCTCCATTTCATATAACACTACTTAGTACTTATTTGGCTGTTATTCCAAGAACAGCCAGTTTAGACACATTAACTTTATTATGCCAAATGTCGTTGCGCCAAATGGAGAAGAGTAAGGTCCTCACCTCAATGACAGGGGCCGTTTATTTATATTCATGTTAACGAACAGAAAAAGATACATAGTACATTAGTTTGCAGCATTTTTTAACTCGGTAAGCTGATGATCATTTTTAGTGTAGATGTAGAATCATGCCTTAAGTTCGAGAGCGTGAAGGAAACAAAAAATAAAGTTGAACGGATTTTTTTGTCTTTCCATACAAGGCTTACGACTTAAAATCGATTTCAAGGGGGACTCACTTCATTATTTTCATTCTTCGTATCCAATGCTCCGGATGAGCTAAAATGTTTACTGCAACTCTTTAACATCTAATATATTAAATGTACATTGAGAAATATTATTTAAATTGTTTATTTCTCATTGAAAAGAAATACAAATCTTCAAAATATTTTGAAAGTTTTGCTTAAATTTAAGAAGTTTGTCGCAAAAATGTGGTCTGATGGTCGAAATACATTATAATCAGCCTTCTATTCATACAAACTGATTGAAAAATCGTTGACAGCAACGCAAGATATTTGAATATCAGTGAATTGCATATCTTAAAAAAAACTGTCGAGCACGACGTACAGGTAAAACTAAAAAACTGGTCTTCGAAATTGTTTTGCCTTTTTTGTACACCAAGGTGTACTGAAAGGCTATATGTTCACTCCAAAAACGAAAATGTGATAGAACCCCAATCGACTCATTTCGACGAGTTGAGATGATGTCTGTGTGGTCACCTCATTTTTAAATAGTAAATATGAACCGATTTCAACGATCGATGGTTCATTCGACGGGGTATGTTGTCCCATTGTTTCATATTAAAAATGGGTGGAATCGGTCCAGCCGTTTCGGAGTTATGGTCATTTAGGTGTTCCGGATCGGTACCCTTGGAAGGGGCCAGACATGAAATTGCAACAAACCCATACATGCTGCACATCAAACTGCGGCATTTTTGATAACTTGATGAATGGTTTGCAAGAAAATAGTCTCAGACCATATCTGAAGTGTTCCGGAATCGGCTCCGGGTGTCCCGCCGAATGAGGCCAAATATAAAAGTGAACCAAACCCATGTATGCGACACATCAAACCGCGGCATTTTTAATAACCTGATGAAAGGTAAGCAGGAAAATAGTCACATACTATATCTGAGCCGATTGTGTTCCGGAACCGATTCCGGGTGTCCCACCGGAAGTGGCCAAATATAAAAGTGAAAGGTTAGCAAGAAAATAGGCTCAGACCACACTAGAAACTACCGGTAGTGTTCTAGAATCTGTTTCGGGTGTTTCGCTAAAAGTGCATACATATAAAAGTGAACCGAATCATGCATTCAAAACAGTTCAGATCATGTTTGGGACAACTGATAGTGCTCGGAACCGGTTCCGGGTATCTCGCTGAAAGTGATCGTATGTAAAAAAGAACCAAACCAATATTCACGACACATCAAATGGATTTTTCGAAAATCTTATGAACGGTTAACGGTTAAAATCTCCGATCAATTTGGACAGTAGTGTCCCGGAATCGGTTCCGGGTGTCCCTCCGGATGTGGTGAAATGTAGAAGGGAACCAAACCTGTGCATGCGACACATCAAATTTCGGCTTTTTCTATGAACTAATGAACGGTTTTCAGAAAAAAAACAGCCTCAGATCACTTTAGAGACTATCGGTAGTGTTCCATAACTGATTTCGGGTGTCCCGTCGGAATTGGTCAAATGTTAAAATGACCCAAACCCGGTACATGGAATTGCTTTTTTCAGTAATCTGATGAACGAATAATAAGAAAATAGGCACAGTCCACAAAAGTTACTACCGGCACAAATTTCTCAAATGGAGGAGAACGTGCCTCTGGAGCCGACCTACTGAAGTTACTACCGGTAGTGTTACTAGTTCCGGGTGTCCCGCTGGAAGTGACCAAATGTAACAGTGAATCAAACCTTTGCATACGCACATAAATAGCGGCTTTTTCGATAATCTAATGAACTCAGACCACATTTAAAACTTCTGGTAGTGTTCCGGAATCGGACCCATGTCGGATCCCCCGAAAGTCGCGAAATATAAAGTTAACCAAACCCATGCATGGGACAAATCAAACCGTAACTTTTTTGATAACCTGATGAATAATTAGGAAGAAAATAGGCTCAGACCAGCAACGTTTGGTGCTTTGCCGGAATTACGAAAGGCTGATATTTTCAGTTTTTCCCATACGTTTGAACATAAGTGCCATCAATAAGTTCCCAATTCGATGATGACTTTGATAGTATTGTTGCTCTTCTAAATAAGGTATTCAGTAACATTTTGACTTGCGTCGACGGAAAGATCATCAGTACGTGTTCGACGAGAAAGGCACTATCACCACAGTTGGTAGAAAAATCTGGGTTTTTGGAGCATGGTCTCGATATCAGCACGTTATGTTGCATCCGTTGGTAAAAGTACATAACTTTCGTTTGATTTTTTAAACTAGTGTAATAAACATTGAATTTTTCAAGATATATCAAAAAAAGTAATCGGTTTGAAAGATCTTTATTATTGTAATTCAACTTAGGGTAATCGGTTGATTATATTTTTATGCTTAGGCTTTGAGCGTTTCACAAACTGGCATCACTGCCGACATGCATTAGTCGTCACTTGAGCGGCTTAAGATACGCGCGATGCAGCAATCATCATCAGTCGTCGTCTCATATTGCACGTCGCTGATGGCGGCAGCAGCGCACCAAATCGAGCCCCTCTTGACTTAATCCGATCGATTGCGGACGGCGGGTTAATGGTAATTCCAATTCACGTTTTAAACGAGCCTGCGCTCGAGCATGGTTCGTTGAGGATCCGAGGAATCGTCGCAACCAATTTATTGATGGCGCAGTGGCGCTGACGCTCTTGCGCCACCACCGCCGTATGAGTCATTGAACTTGTGGTGGACTCGAGAGTTGAATCGAAACGACGGCGGTCCACGCCGCCACACACCTGCAACAAATGAAATGCCAGCTACACAATGATCGAACCGGTTACAGGCTGCTGGCAAACAGCAACGAAATTCCTGCATCGCAAGAGCAAACTCATTGTTGTATGCACAAATGGTTCGAAACTAGGTTTCAACTACTTTGTGGAATGCACTGTCAAGAGAGCGTGGCCTAGCCGGGCCGCTGTCCTCCCCTGGCCGGGCATCAAGAAGGGGGTTTCCAGCAACGAGGCACAGAAGGTTGTCGATACCTCTCAAGTGAGCTCGGATCACTTGTCATCTGTGGAGCCTAGCGCATAAGTAACAACAATGTTTGAGCCAATTAAACGACGCTCATACGAAGTTTACCATAAGTACACAAATGGGTAGACGTTGTTGGCCCACTTTTCAATGGGAGCCATTGTTCGATGGTTTCATAATTGACAATCAATATTTATGATGTATGACAAATTGCCATTATTACCATCCCATGTTTTCCAGCACTAATCGATTAATATATGCTGGAAACAGCTGCATTACTACAACATCGTATACAATTTGAACGTTCAAGATCCAATTAAGACCTACCCTGCAGGATCAATTCCACTACTCCATCTGCACAGATACAATCATCCATGAATAAATAACATCCATGCAAACAAGATTTCCCATGTTGCCGCATAATCCACTTGACAATCTCATTTATAATTCGATTGAAATCAAAGGGATGGCAGATCCAATTTCGATGTGGCTTCCTGCTCCGAAAGCAATCGCAGGTTCCTTTCCTTTCCGATTACAACAGCAACTGCTCTAGGTACATCTCTCTAGATAGAAGAAGTGGTTTCCGCACTGCGTTCAGTTGGGTGAATAGGTATAGTTCATACGTGATAAGGGTGATGAATAACTGCATATCCTTTTGCTTGAAGAAGTGGGAATCCAATTTCCTATCGCTGCCTTTCATTCAACTCAGATTTGCTTGTAGAAATTGAACCTGGTTGAATTTAGTGGTGGTCATAGGGTGCAATCATAGGGCGAGGCCCTGCGTTGCGTTTTTTTTTGGCAGTTCGAAGTGACATTTAGGATATTTCAACCGGTGTGTGTACAAAATAAACTCACGTAACTTTTGGTAGTAAACCTCAACTGATTTTAATAATCAATGTGCATTCGACGTGGAATCTAGTCCCATTGTTTCCTATTGAAAATGGTTCGGATCGGTCCAGCCGTTTCGGAGTTATTGTCATTTAGGTTTTCCGGACCGGTACCCCAGGAAGGGGACAGATATTAAAATGTCACAAACCCATGCATGGGTCACATCAAACCGCGTCATTTTCGATAACATGATGAACGGTAAGCAAGAAAATAGTTCTAGACCATATCTGAACCGGTTGTGCCCCAGAACCGGTTCCGGGTGTCCCACCGTAAGTGGACAAATATAAAAGTGAACCAAATCCATGCATGCGACACATCAATTCGCGGCTTTTTCAATAATCTGCCAAACGTTTAGAAAGCAAATAGCCAAAAAAAATCGCATTAGAAACTACTGGTAATCTCCCGGAACTGGTTCAGGGTGTCCCGCCGGATTTGGTCAAATGTCAACTCATGCATGCGACACATCAATTCTCGTTAGTTTAGGTTACTTACATGAAAATATTCACAAACCATATACGGGACAACCGGTAGTGACATAGAATCGGCTCCGGGTGTTCCGCTTTACCTTAGCTTACCGGTCAGACTAAGGGCTGAACGTCCTCTGCAGTACGTAGACAGGTGTCCCACCGGAAAAGTTTAAATGTAAAAGTGACCAAACCCTTGCATGCGACATATCAAATCAAGGCTTTTTTGATAACATAATGAACGGTTAACAAAAGAAATGGTCTCAGATCCCATTTAAGACGACCGGTAGTGTTCTAGAATCGGTTCCGGCTCCGGAAATCCCGCCGGAAGTGGTCATAAATAAAAATGAGCCAAACCAATGGATGGGACCCATCAAATTATGACTGTTTGATAACCTGCTGAACGACTAGCATGAAAATTGGCTTAGACGACATTGAAGACTACCGCTAGTGTGGCAGAACCTAGTATGTAGTTATGGTCTTGTTATTGTTAGGCCTCCAGTGATAGGTGATCAAGTAGTCAACTGAGAGGTCTGATATTTTTAATCAACGTCTTGTCGTTGGTCATAACTTCGGAATAAGTTTCCCAATTCGATGACGGCGTTGTTAAAATTGTTTCGTTTCAAAATAAAGTAATCTCATGATTCAGGATTCCATAGGCTAACCTCGACGGAAACATCTTGAGTACATATTCGACGAGAAAGGCACTACCACCACTAGGTGGATTAATCTGGGGGTTTTTAAAGCAAAATAGCCCCAGATAGTGTGAACAGGCCACCCAGTTAGGTTCCCCTCACATAGAGGTACGAAATCGTTTTCAGTCGTGTGTTGACACTTTAACTGCCCCTAGGTATTCTAAAAGCTTAATTGTGCAAAGTCAATTAAACGGCATTATGCAAATGGTGATGCTGCTGCTGACTGAGCTGGCTGGCCCGGTGCGTTACCGTGAAGTTTTCTCCCATTCGCCTGGGGGTGCCGATTGCAACCAGCAATTGATGGCACCTAATGTTTCCATAAAACTTGAAATTTATGGAATAACCGGTATATGGAGTTCCTTCACAACAAGTGACATTTGATGAAGCGGTGGTGGTGTTATAATGTTTCAACATGTTTTTAACATCTTTCGTTGGATGGGTAATTTATAATAAATTTTCTTTTCTTTTTCAATTTCAGGTACGAGCGTTACGTTTGAACAATCTTTGGATATGAAGGTATCCTTAGTAAAAAAACTCTAAATTTGACAACTTTCAACACACTCTGAGGCTTCCAGCGGGTTTATCCTATATTTATTACATTGCTTGTTTCATCGTCGAGAATTCAAATTCTATACTCCAATAAGCGTATACCTTTAATGATTATTGGTGACCTAACTAAAAAGTAAGTATAAATCATTTGGTTCGAATCTGCAAAATATCATTAGAAGCATCATTTTATGGTTACAGTTTATGAAATAACCGGCCTTATCTTCGAAAAGATGTAACTAAGACATCAACTTTATCATATCAAATCTCTAGCGGCGGCAACGACTCTCGAATAATGAATACACACTCGAAAGTTTTCACTAGCACCGTCGGCGTCGGTATGCTTTTCAATTTAGATGGTTGCTTGCTACAACAGTTAATCGTGATCTTACGCATTGCTAACAGTAGGTACGGCTCCTACACGGCAGCAGACGATATCTGATGAGCATGCGAGCCCTCGCGAACAGGCCTCAACTATATCTGAACGATCTTCGCATCGTTCCTTCGCAAAGAAACCACACACCATCTTTTTAACGACTCTTTTACCAAAGTCGCTAAGACTATGCGAATCCAACTCTGATGTTTGTTCGAGTTCGAGGTATAGGAAAAAAGCCTTTTATTAATGTTCTCGGAATTGGCCGACGACTTCATTACTGCTGCCGCCGCCAGGAGGGCCCAGCCTGTGAACCTTGCGGACATAAGATTTATGCGTACATACTTACCTCAAATCTATAGGTATTCCCGCGCTCGCAACAAACGCACCGAACGCGTTCCATAAAGCGACTAGCTCTCCACCATAGGGGGTCTGCGACAACAGCGAGGCTGAAAGTGACCTCTCTGCCTGCAGTCCATTTTGCGTTAGTTTGCTTTAATGATATTCTGTTTAAGTTGAAGAAATTTCAAACCTAGCTGTGCTTCGCTCATTATGCGATAAAGGTTTTTAGTTTCAATTATCAAACCGTTTCAATCAACCTCTATAGTTCTAGATTATTTCTTTTCTGCTATTGAAACCCCTTTTTTATTCAATTATCAAGAGCATTATTATATGGACATACATACATTTATTTGTTCAACATCATTAAGACAAGACATAATCAACAAAAGTACGCCACAATACTCGGTTTGTGGCTGCCGCTCTCCATCCTCGGTCACGCTCCACCTGGTCCGCTCATCGTGCTCTCTGCGCTCCACGTCTTCTTGTGCCAACCGGATCTGTTGCGAACACCAACTTTGCAGAGTTGTTGTCCAGCATTCTTGCAACATGCCCTGCCCACCGTATCCTTCCGGCTTTGGCCACCTTCTGGATGCTGGGTTCACCGTGAAGTGCAGCGAGCTCGTTGTTCATCCTTCTCCGCCACACACCGTTCTCCTGCACACCGCCGAAGATCGTCCTTAGCACGCGTCGCTCGAAAACTTCGAGTGCTTGCAGGTCCTTCTCGAGCATGGTCCATGTCTCGTGCCCGTAGAGGACCACCGGTCTTATTAGCGTTTTGTACATGGTTCATTTGGTGCGTTGGTGAATCTTTTTCGACCGCAGTTTCTTCTGGAGCCCGTAGGGCCTACTACGCTAATGATGCGCTAATGATGCGCCTCCGAATTTCACGGCTTACGTTGTTGTCAGCCGTCAGTAAGGATCCGAGGTAGACGAATTCCTCTACCACCTCGAAAGTATCCCCGTCTATCGAAACACTACTACCCAGACGGATCCGGTCGTGTTCGTTTCCGTCTACCAACATGTACTTTGTTTCTGACCTTTGCTGCTTCACGTTTCAGGCGGGTGTACAGCTCTGCCACCATTCCAAATGTTCTGGCAATAATGTCCATGTTGTCCGCAAAGCACACAAATTGACCGGATTTTGTGAAAACCGTTCCCCGGCTGTTGAGCCCGGCTCGTCGCATCACACCTTCCAAAGCGATGTTGAAGAGTAGGCATGAGAGTCCATCACCTTGTCGCAGTCCCCGGCGAGATTCGAATGAACTGGATAGTTCACCCGGAACCCTTACGCAGTTTTGCACACCGTCCATCGTTGTTTTAATCAGTCTGGTCAGCTTCCCAGGAAAGCCGTTTTGGTCCATGATTCTCCATAGCTCTGAGCGGTCGATACTGTCGCCTCCCGCTTTGAAGTCGATGAACAGGTGATGCGTTGGGACCTGGTATTCACGGCATTTCTGGAGGATTTGCCGTACGGTAAAGATCTGGTCCGTTGTCGACCGGCCGTCGATGAAGCCGGCTTCATAACTTTCCACTTATAGATTCGTTTTAGGTGACAGACAACGGAAGATGATCTGGGATAGCACTTTGTAGGCTGCATTCAAAATAGTGATCGCCCTGAAGTTTTCACATTCCAAATGGTCGCCTTTCTTGTGAATGGGGCAGATTACCGCTTCCTTCCACTCCTCCGGTAGCTGTTTGGTCACCCAGATCCTGACTATCAGCCGATGCAGACAGGTGGCCAACTTTTCTGGGCCCATCTTGGTGAGTTCAGCTGCGATACCATCCTTACCAGCTGCTTTGTTGGTTTTGAGCTGGTGAATGGCATCCTTAACTTCCCTCAGCGTTGGAGTTGGTTCATTTCCGTCCTCCACTGCACTGGCGTCGTCGTTTCCTTCGTCGCCGTGGGCTCCCGTGCCTACGTTCTCCACGCCGTTCAGGTGCTGATCGAAGGGCTGCTTCCACCTTTCGATCACCTCACGTCCGTCCGTCAAGAGGCCTCCATCTTTATCCCTGCATATTTCGGCTCGCGGCACGAAGTCGATGCGGGGTACGTTGAGCTTCTGATAGAGCTTCCGTGTTTCTTGGGAACGGCACAGCGTTCCATTTCTTCACACTCCGCTTCTTCCAGGCGGCGCTTTTTCTCCCGAAGGAGTTGGGTCTGCTGTTTCCGCTTCTGTTTGTAACGTTCCACGTTCTGTCGAATCCCTTGCTGCAGCATTACCGCCCTCGCTGCGTTCTTCTCCTCCAAAACCGTTCTGCACTCTTCGTCGAACCTTTCGTTCCGTCGATTCCGTTCCACATACCCGATGGTGCTCTCGGCTGCGTCGATGATGGCTGCTTTTACTGTACTCCAGCAGTCCTCTAGAGGGGCCTCATCGAGGTTGATCGAGCTCGCCCTCGTCTGGCAACGCGGCCTCGAGATTCTGCGCGTATGCTGAGGCGACATCCGGTTGCTTCAGTCGCTCTAGGTTGTATCGTGGCGGTCGCCGGTACCGTACATTGTTGATGACGGAGAGTTTTGGGCGCAGTGTGACCATCACCAGATAGTGGTCTGAGTCGATGTTGGCGCCACGATAGGTCCTGACGTCGATAATGTCGGAGAAGTGTCATCCGTCAATCAGAACGTGGTCGATTTGAGATTCTTTCTGCTGTGGTGATCTCCAGGTGTAACGATAAGGGAGGCTGTGTTTGAAAAAGGTGCTACGTGTGGCCATATTTTTGGATGCGGTGAAATCAATGAGTCGTAGGCCGTTTTCGTTCGTCTGCTGGTGGGCGTTGAACTTACCAATCGTCGGTCTGAATTCCTCCTCCTGGCCTACCTGAGCGTTCAAATCCCCTATGATGATTTTGACGTCGTGGTTTGGGCAGCGGTCGTACTCGCGTTCGAGCTGCGCGTAAAATGCGTCTTTGTCATCATCAGTGCTTCCGGAATGAGGGCTGTGCACGTTTATTATGATGAAGTTGAGAATCGTCCCTTGATCCTCAACCTGCACATTCTTCCGTCGATCGGCCACCAACCGATCACGCGCCTCTGTATATCACCCATCACGATGAAAGCTGTTCCCAGCTCGCGTGTGTTGCCACAGCTGTGGTAGATGGTATGATTACCTCTAAACGTTCGCACCATGGATCCTGTCCAACAAACCTCCTGCAGCGCTACGATGCCGAACCCGCGGTCCTCCAGTAGATCGGCGAGTATGCGGCTGCTCCCAATGAAGTTGAGAGATCGGCAGTTCCACGTACCGAGTTTCCAATCGCAAGTCCTTTTTGTTCGCTGGGGTCGATGTCGTTGATCTCGGTTAGTATTATTCTGTTGAAGATTTTTCGTTACAATGGTTTTTTACGGCTGGCTCGTTGGGCCTGACAGCAACAACCTACTTTCCGGAGGACCATAGTGCACAGTTGAGCTTAGAGTCCTTCCCTGGCACTCGAACGTAGATCAGCCACCCCTGACTTGGGGATCAGACGCTGTTGTGAGCCGCTCCTCCTTAAGAACAGACGCTCAGGTTTGCCGAAGCAAACCTCCCCTTGCCTGTCAGCCTACGACCAAAGTTCCCACCGGAGTTGGTTACCCGATCTTCCCTAAGGTTGCTCAGATTTTCCGGCCGGTACCACGAGGAGGTAGGGATAGGAGTTGCTGGGCAGAGGCTAGTGGATCACAATGGGATCTGAATTGCGCAGCATACCCAGCTTTTACCGTGCATTATATTATATAGAGTTAGCCATGAATTTATTAATCAGATGATGTGGCATTTTTTTAAAATAAGCTTGGATAAATAGTAGACATGTTAGGGTCTCCAGTTAGCCTAGTGGTTAAGGCTATGAATCGCCAATCCGGAGACGGCGAGTTCGATTCCCGTTCCGATCGGGAAAATTCTCTCGACTCCCTGGGCAAAGTGTATCATTGTGCTTGCCTTAGTAATTTTTGTGCAGTATTGTAAATTTGACTCATTCTCCTCTATATGGGTGAAAATGTCAAACCATCATAACTTTTCACAACGTTTAAAGATTATCCATGTTTTGATGAATTTTCAAGCATTATTATATTGTTGATAATCGCTCAAAATTTCATTTAATTCGGTTCCCTGGTCTCTGAGATGAGTTCAAAAATTGATAGTCTTAAAAATAGTGTTTTACCAGAACGGTTATAACTTCATGAAAGATTGATCAATCGAGCTCAAATTTGTACCACTAATGCATATATAATAGGTTTACAAAGGGTCAACAATTGAGAATATTTGATGCACTCTAAAAGTTGACTATCCCAAACATTTTGACCACCCCCTGTACAACCAACGCGTAGCTGACGAGGAGTATTTGCAATTCAAGCAGCTTTATCTCACTGTAGACCTCTGCATGCATGGTTGTAAGGGCTTGTCCATAAACTACGTAGACTCTTAGGGGGTGACGGGGGGGTCTGGCCAAAGTCCACGGTCCATACAAATTTCGGAAATTTTGTATGAACAATAGTCTACGAGGGGGGATGGGGGTTCTGAGATGCCCAAAAACGAGTCTACGTAGTTTATGGACAGCGCCTAATTGGTATCGATTGAGAAGGCCATAGACCAGCTTAGTTACTCTGAATGAACTTCGGTGGGCTTGACCCTGCGGTATATCTCGTCACAAACTATAAATGTTCATTTCAACCAGCTCAAGAGCCATTTGTATCCCCCTCAATATTTATCTCTGCGAATAAGAAATATTTAAATTATTTCATTCCGCAACGACAAAGCCCTTTCCCTTGTTCTCTCGTAGGTAGTAGAATTGAACCAGTGCAGTGCAAGTGCTGTGCAGCACAGCCATTGAAACCCATCGTCAACTGTTGGATTTTCCCTTGACCAACGAAAGTCCCCGAGTCTGCTGCTCGGTGAGCCGCATCAGTCGTTCAATATCTTCAAGTTTCCTCAAGAGTTCGGGAAAAAATATGTGTATATTCAAATCATATGTTTGTCTGGATGGATTTCTTCCTCGCCGCGCCGACCTGCGGCGTCCTCATCTTCTTCATCGTGGTCCACCATTCGAGCCACTATATGCCTATGGTGGACAGACCAAGCGATCCAACGAAGGCGCGCGTATATTTGGATTGTTGAAAGCAACTAAATATGTATTTATGTAAAGTAGGATTACATTTTATGCATACATGATAAGTGGTCTGAAGAAGTTTTTTTTTCTTCGTTTCGTGAAGGTTTTTAATGGAGAGCTCCGGCGGCCAGAGTGACAGCGCAGCGAGCGCTCCAGTCGGCACAGCGCAACACGCACTCTCGAACTCAGAACTAGATCTCAAGAGGGCTAAAAGCGAGATTTGATGAACTTTTTCCCGGTTTTGGAAACGGCTTAGGCCTAAAGGCTGTACCGCTCTTTTTAATAACACCATGGCAGGCAGGCAGCTACAGATGGGGACGAACCGAGCTGTAAGGAGGTCGAAAATTTATAGCTCACTTTTAATCTAATTTATGGGCCTAAATTTTCCCTTTTTAGACAGTTGAACGGCAGAGTTGTGCCTCAATAAAAGCTGGACCCCCGCTAAGATCACATTCGGTGTACTCTTCTCGTAGTTGGTTGGTTGGGCACAGCCAGCAGCGCGCGCGTTTCTACGGCCACATTGCGGTGCGGTGTTGTCTCGTTGTTTCCCACTTCTCTAGGATTTGTTCCTGATCCGAGTCAGGCTCGTCGTCGTCGTCGTCATAGGTACTAGGTACGGGCCTTCATGTTCCGTTCGCTTTTATTCCAATATACCTACGGCCGGGACAGGAATATCGCTTTTCTGTGGTTTCTTTTGAAGCTGATACCGCACACACCACGCCATTAACCACACAGAGGAACCGCAAGAGCGCGCACTCGTTCGAGCTTGTGGCAATGCACTTTTATCCTCTCGCGGTGGTGTCTCTACTCCGATTGCAACGTTCATGGGCGTAGCCTGGGGGGCTATTACTCCTCTCTTAACTTCGAGGTTTCGTATTATGCGTAATTAAACATGGGATAACTTTCTGTAATATCATGTTTCTTATGACGAAGCGCTGTGCTTGCTTCTGTGAGCACCATGGGATTGTTTAGAAATATAAAACTACATGAACCTCGGGAACTTTTCTGAAACCATCTGAATTTTCCCGAAATCTTACTGAAACACATTGAAAATTCATTTCGGGTATCTCCTGAAGCTCTACATACTGAAAGCCTCTGACCCCTTGAAACCGATGGAAACGTCCTTGACACGGTTCTAATCTTTTCTGAAACCCTTGAAACTCGCCTAGAAGCTGTGAAGCCCCGTTAAACCTTCGAGGAACCCATCTGAACCCCTTTGAAACACATTGCAACGCCTCTTAAATCACCAAACGAATAGAAATGCCTCCAAAATTTTCCTGAAAGTCATGTTAAAGGCCCTTAAAGCACGCCTGAAAGCCTGTGAACACCGTGTACACCATGAAACTCCCCTGAAACCCTGAAGCTTACTCGATAGCCTGTGAAGCTCTTGAAAACCCGCATAGAACACGCCTTAAACTCGCTGAAACACCCCGAGGCACCTAGAAACGTTGAATATCCCATGATGCTCACCTGAAAGCCAGTGAAGCCCACTGAAGGCCCCCTGGAACCCTTAGGAAACCTTCCCAAGCACTCTGAAATCCCATTGAAACACTTTGTAACCACTCTACAACGGCTCAGGATCTCTCTTGGGGCTCTTCTGAAAGCCCTATGAAATTCCCTATGTAATCCCCTGAAACCCCTTCTGAGACCCTCTCTGAAACGCCTTGAAACGCGTTTCTCCTTAACCCATACCCACTTAGCGTCCTATTTATAGGACAGTACTGTTGAAGTGAATATCTTGAGAATTACACAATATTTCGGCATACTGTATTCGAAGAAGTTGTTCAGTTTTTTTTAACACGGACACGTTCAATGCGTCCAGTGAGCTTTTCGCTTTTTGAAGGAAGCACGACACTAGACAATGCACTAGCTTGTGGCACAGCCGAATACTTTTCCTGACAGCTGCGGCGAGAATCGAACCCGCGCTCCTCAGTCCGATGTGACTAAGAGCTTGGTGACCCTAGCCACACGAACACAGAGCCTCACTAAGTTAGTTGTAGATGCATGCTTATTTATCACTTACAAAGATGAACGCTTAAATTCAGAACTGGCTCGCTAGGTGGCGCAAGCGTTGCTGCAAAGATTACATATGTTCGCGGTGTATGAGTGTAGAGACTGGACAGGAAAAAGCATAGCACACAAAATCATGTATAACTTCTGATGGCGTGCTCAAAAATAACTGATTTTGTGACCAGAAATAGCTAATACCATAGAAATTTCATCAAAATCGGTTACGTGTTGGCGGAGATATCGTTGAAACAATAGACTAACCACTCACTTGAAGTGCAAATTTTCGGTAATACCAATCCGTGTGGTCAAATTATGAAATTCAAATAACTCAACGTACATATGTACAGATGGGTAAATTATTGGTTAAATTGGGAAAAAATCCACAGCTCAGGTGAGATTTGAACTCACGACCCTTATTCGCTAGACAAGTGCTTTACCAACTAAGCTACCGAGCCAATTAATGACCCGACAACTTAGTTGTCATAAGGTTCAATTCTAATCTCATCGATCTATATCATCTTCCCCTAAACCGCAAATATAACCATCTCTGTTGTACATATGTACGAAGAGCGAAAGCGATTTGTTTATTGTTTGAAACTGTTTGCCTATCGTACAGGCAACGCTTCCTCAACCACTTGTAGAGGAAGAACAATAAACAATAAACAAATCGCTTTCGCTCTTCGTACATATGTACAACAGAGATGGTTATATTTGCGGTTTAGGGGAAGATGATATAGATCGATGAGATTAGAATTGAACCTTATGACAACTAAGTTGTCGGGTCATTAATTGGCTCGGTAGCTTAGTTGGTAAAGCACTTGTCTAGCGAATAAGGGTCGTGAGTTCAAATCTCACCTGAGCTGTGGATTTTTTCCCAATTTAACCAATAATTTACCCATCTGTACATATGTACGTTGAGTTATTTGAATTTCATAATAGACTAACCATTTGAGAACCATGTGCAAACACCTAAACCTAAACTGTAGAGCCAAAAATTCTGAACAAATTTCAATGAACATTTTTCTGTACGTACATAAGTATGTAAGTATGTATGTAGAAGTATTGTGTCAAAATTTTATTCAATTTGATCTAACCGCTAAAAAGCTATAGTCATATATAAAGCACTATGTCACAATAAGCAGATGTGGTTTTTGGTATTGTAGTGAAATACAAACTGCTCTAACTTTGAAAGTATTCAGCCAAAATGGCTGACATGTTCACTGAAAACGGTTTAACACAACTATTTTACACTATCAAAGTTTTATAAAAATCTGGACAGTGTTGCCAGTTCTGCAGTCAAAATACTGCAAACTGATTTTAAATGTTAAAAAGTGTCCAAAATTTGCGCCAATACTAAGCCGATTTTGATTATTTTTTTTATGGTATTAAGGCTAATACAAATTTCGATTTTCTCTTATGTCACCGCCCCCTCGGAAAATTTTGGTCGGAATTCAACATTTTGAGGGGGGCACAAATAAAATGTTCAAGAAAATCAACAAATTTAAGGTGTAATTCGAGTTCCACAGAAACTTTCTTAATAAATCCGATGAGTTTATCTATGTTGCCTAATTGTTTGGATATTTTTCCATCGAATACATTTATTATTTATCATCCTCCCCCTTAACGAGTCAACGAGCGCTGTGACAAAAGAAGAAAATGAGATTTGTTCCTGCCTAACTACACATAATATGCTATTGCAGGTGAAAAAATCAGAATTTTTTTGTGCACGCAATCAAAAGATTTACTTTATTTCATGTGTCTCACTTTTTCCAGTCCAGTCTTACAAATTACAAATGTGAAGTAAATTTGTTTTCCTGATATCTTAACCATGGTTTAGATGTAAAACATTTGTAGTAGGTGTCTTCAGCGGAGTTGTTCATACGGACGTGAATCTTCTATTCAAACTAGCTGTCCTTCGCAAACTTTGTCTGGCCTACAGAGTTTTTTCATGTTTCAAGTTCGTGTGTTCGGTTTATACCTTCCTATGGGTGAAACCTAACAGAACAAAATAAATACCACATCTATCAGATATTCCGTACACAATTTATGCTTGGTCCCACGTATGCTACTGCATTTAAACATACAGGGATATAGATGATTTCTAGTTAGAAATTTTCTCGCAAGATGGCGCTGTGGAGGGATTCTATCAGAGATTTCTTCCGGGATTGCTTTAACTGATACCTCGGGATTCTTGCAGGATTTTTTTCCGGTATTTCCCCCTGAATTCCATTGGGGATGCTTTCCTGGATTGCTTCAAGAGTCCAAGGTGTTTTATCTCTTAGAATTCCATTAGGAATCCTGACAGGGATTTCTCTAGGGATTTATTCCAGGATTCCATCCAGATTGTTCCAGATTTTTATCTGAGATTCCTCTTAAGATTTCTCCCGGCATTCCTTCAGGGATGTTTTCAGGCACTCCTTCAAAAATGCCTTGCAGAATTTCTACATTGATATCTCCCGGGATTTCTTCGTTGATTTTCAGAAAGTTTCCTTTGGAGATTCTTCCCAAGATTCATTCAGGGAATCGTTTAAGGATTCTTCCAGGATTTTTATAAAGATTTCTCCCGACATTCCATTATGGATTTCTCCAAAATTTCTTTTGTTCAAGATTGGGATGTCCACCGACATTTTTTCAGAAATTCCTTCCGCTATTCATCGAGGAATCCTCCAGGAGTCTGGAATTCCTTCAAAAGCTTCTTCTGGGATTCCTCCAGTTTTTTTTAGTGATTCTTCATGGAGTGCCTTCTGGGATTCCTCCAGAAACTTTCCGAGAATTTACGTAGTTCACAGGGAAGTCATCCTGGTGTTTTCCAAGAATTAGTCTTAGTACTAATCAGGCATTCCTTCGGAAATTTCCCGGGACCGGCTTCAGGAGTTTCCAGGCAATTTCTACAGAAGCTCCCGAGAGTTTATCTTGAAGTTTACTGGGATTTTTTCCAGGCTTTTCCGGGAATCCCTATAGGAGTTTTACGGAAATTTCTTCATCATTTGCAGCGGTTGCATTCCTCCTGGATTTCCCACGAATTTCTCCATGATCTGACTGGAAATAAGTACAAAAAATATTCAGAAATTCCGTACAGAGCTTCCTTGAAATTTGCTTCTGGAGTTCACAAGAAGTCCTCTAGCAATAATGCATACTTCTCTCAGGACTCACTGGGATTTTCCCGAAATTCCTAAAAAAGTTCCACGGACTTCCAAGAGTTTCGCGAAAAATCCAGGAATCCCTCCAGGAGTTAATCGGATATTCCTCCGGAAATTCCTCCGAAATTCTTCCAGGATATCATCGGGAATTTCTCCAGAAGATCTTCGAGAAGTCACCCTGGAGTTCCTCGGAAATTCCTCCAAGAGTTTCCCGGGAATCCCTCCCGAAGTTAGTCGGGAATTCCTACAGGAGGTTCTCGTATTTTTTCCAGGAGTTCCTCGGGAATTCCTGTACGAGTTCCTTAAGAAACCCCTCCAGGAGTTCTCGTGAATTCTTCCAGGAGTTCTTCGGGAATTCATCTACAAGTTCCATAAGAGTTCCTCCAGGAGTTCCTCAGGAATTCCTCCAGGAGATCCTTGAGAATTCTTCCAGAAGTTCTTCGGGAATTTTTCCAGGGATTCGTTCGCTCCTTCGCGACAAGGCAGAAGCAACCTACCTCACTAGAGCATGTTGCAAAACTCTTTTGATTTTGTGGTGAATTATCAACTTTTTCAAAAAATCTCTCCGATTTCTCCAGGAACGCTTTCGGAATTTCTTCAGGGATTTCTCTCTGGATTCCTTTCCAGATTATACTGGGAAAACTTGTAATTAGAAGGCACAAAATGTTGCTTATTGACAAATTGAGAGATGAAATTTGAGAAAAAAATGCGTTCTGGTGAGATTCGAACCCACGACTCCGTATTCGCTAGACCGGCGCTTTAACCAACTAAGTCACAGAACAGGAATTCTGCGGAATAGAAAGCCAAACTGACTCCGAAGCCACATCGTGAACACTTGTTTTTCACAAACCCATCTCTCTTCCGGCTTAGATGTCAATCCACAACACACTCGCGTTTGTGCCCACTAACTAAAAGTAAGAGCGAGTTTTTTGTTATGCAGCCAAGACTTACCAAGCAGTTTATTTTGCTGGTGTTTAATTGGTATGCATCGAGAGCTCGGCCAGTATGTTTCAGGCATACCAGCAAATCTGGTAAATGTCAGTTAAGGGCAATATGGATCATTGCACCCTTTCTAGGTTTCTCCTGGGATTCTTTCCGAGATTCTTGCAGGTCCTCTAGGACTCTCTAAGGGATTCCTCTTGACTTCCCAGAGATTATTCTACTATTCTTTCACGCATTGTTCCTGGGATTCATTTAGAGATTGGTGTCAGAAATCCTTCAAGGATTCTCTCCGGTAACACAGCGTTACAAAAATTAACTTTTGGTCTGTCTCAAGAGCAAACTCATGTGTCTCTGACAGATTTTGGGCCACTGAAACCGAATCCGGGCTCAGATTTGCTCCAACACGTCACAATTTTGAGCTATACCTCAATTTATAGGGCAAAATATGCTATTTTCGGCTTTTTTGACTGCAACCCATTAAGCATGGAAATATTTTTTTAAGCAATCAAAAGGTTGATTGGTCAATTAACATCTTAATTAACGACTCATGCAAAATATTTCGTTTTACCAAATCGAATTTGATAGTTTTGATGGAAAAGATGAAGACTATCGATAACCGGCTTCTTTATTACTGGAAATCGAATAATTAAACTAAGTTTTACGTTTCAATTTCACTCCACTTACGAAAAGAATTTTTTCTCGTTTTGCGTACGACGAAGGCAACCGCACCAAAGCAGCAGCTAGCCAAATTGTTCTTCTTCATAACCGATCAATTTTCACTTAGCCGTATTCAGTTGTTGAACTAACTTACAACTCACTCCCCAAAAGCTCTGTGGCGCTTCAAAGTTGGATTTCACTGCTGTAAAATGAAGCAATAGCTGTTCAATTTAAGCAATCAATCGCTTTTTTCCATCGATAACATATTTGTTTACAGCCTTCTTCGTCTAAGGAGCATGCAAGCGAATGTGTTCGTGGACTTTCTGCATACGAAACATGATATTTCACAACCACAGAGAAAGATTTTTTCATTGCACTATGATGGCGTATCATGATCTGGTGAACAAAAATATTATTTGACGTGTATTGATAGTTGTTCCAAAGCTGCATCCATCTCAATTTAAAACTTTCTGCTCACTCATACTTTGAATAGATGATTTGATTTTGAATTTGACCGGCTTTCCGAATAAATACTTTTGTTTAATCATTATTTTTGACCATTCTGTGTACCATAGTGTCACGTAGAATGTGTGCCGAGAATTGAATTCAGGTTGTGCCCAAAATAGACGTGAACTAGATGGAAACAGAATTCGAGCAATAATTATTCAATCCTATTATTCTAAGGAAAATGAAGTTCTTTACAAATATTGTTTGCCTTTCTCGTACACCAAAGTGTTCTGAAAGGCTATATGTTCACTCAAAAAAATGAGTTCTCGATAGATGGCTCGGAGGGTTAAGTCTAGTGCTAAAAATGTCATATCTAAATTCAACCACATCCAGCTCATTTTAGAAGCTCAACCTGAGAATATGGTACATGAAAAACTTGTGCGGCTAGACTAACTACAAGAAAGTCACGGAAAAACCACTCATTTTTGAATATTTGAGGTAAATGTAACCATGAATATCATTGGCATTTTTCGAAGGTAGTCCGTGACATTTATCTTAAATATTCGCTAAAGATCGGGTTTCCGTGAATTTCTTGTAGAACTGGTCTAGTCACACAAGTTTTTCATACACCATATTTTCAGGTTGAGCTTCTAAAATGAGCTGGATGTGTTTGAATTTAGATATGTCGAAATGATATTTTCAGCACTGGTCAAGTCACATATACCAATCAACTCAGTTCGACGAATTGTGATGATGTCTGTGTGTATGTATGTATGTATGTATGTCTGTGTACAAAAAAGGTCACTCACTTCTTAGGCACTTCCCACTGGCCGATTATTTAGATTATAGCTCGAATCGAACCGGAATTTTACCGCGTTGTTTGCTATTGAAAATGGCCCTAATCGGTCTAGGCTTTCCGGAGTTATGGCCATTTCAGTGATCCGGACCAGCACCGGGAGAACTGGCCGTATATTAAACTGAACCAAGCCCCATCATGCGACACATGCACACATCAAACTGCGGTGATTTTTGTAACCTTTATCATGGTTGACAAATTGTATGTGTAAATCATCACTGGAGACCAGATATTCCAAGATAGCGGCCTAATATTCAAGATGGCAGCTACATATTCAAGATGGCGGCTGTTTAATAGAGTTTTCGGCTCTAAAACCATGCAATATGGGTATTATTGGTATGGGGAAGATGTCCGGAGACCAGAAATGGCGTCCAGAATTTCCATGGTGGCGGTCTAAAATCCTCTTAATTCAAGATTGTGACTGTTAAATGGTGTCTTAGGTTCTAAAACCATGCAATATGAGTACATTTGGTATGGGGAAGATGTCTAGAGTTCTAAATTGATGGCCAGAAATTGCAAGACGGCGGTCTAAAATTCAAGATGGCGGTTCTAAATTCAAGATGGCATCTGTTTAATGGAGGTTTAGGTCCTAAAACCATGCATTATGGGTATATTTGGTATGGGGAGATGTTCGGAGTTCAAAATTGGTGACCAGAATATCCAAGATGGTGGCTCAATTTCAAGATTGCGGATTTTTTAAAGAGTTTCTGGTCCAAACATCAAAAGCCAGATAAACAATATGACTTCTGGTGCCACGAAATGATTTTTTCTAAACGTTTGAAAGTGCAAGGTAAGGTGTAATTATAAATTCGATCATTATTGGTCGGTACTTGGATAGACGGGAATTAGATGAAAACCCTATGGCATATACGAATGTTTGGCGTGTTGCAATTACGGCATTTTTTCTTAGTTGGTCGAAGAGGTAGTGTGTTTGTGGTGAAAGCTTTTCTCCTCCCTCTATTTATGAACCTGACTACGCCCAAGGGTTACTCCCCTCAGACAACATTCAGAGCCTCCAGTTCCAAACTGAAAACTGCACCGCAAAGCGCTGTTACTTCTGTTGCCGCTTGTTGTTGTGGCTTGAAGTAGGCTTTATGGCTTTCAGAATTCGTTTAGAATTATCTCTTGTCGGCGGCGACTCGACCACAACATGTTCCCCAAGAGTAGCTGCGGCTCGTTTTAGGTTTTGACGTGGCACCGCACTACTCCAATCAACGGATCTTAACCGCACCATTCGACGTAGGAGTTCGCTGGCTGTAGTCCGCCCTATCCAAATCCAACCATCGCATCGCATCGGCTGGCGGTCGGCTAAAACAACTTCAGGTCTTAAGAGATAACCTTTTGCCGGGAATAGCCGCGGGGTATAGTCCGACAGTAGTAAACCCTAATGGTAAAAACTTATTTTTACGACTGCTTGCGCTTGGACCAACCTGGCCACGGTGGCGGCGGTCATCATCTTCCGCTGTTGCATTTACCGGGATGACTAAAAACGTCCACGATGATGGCCCGTAATCGCAACTAACTTCTTTTCAAAGCTAGCTCTGAGCTGCCGACAAAGATAAGGCCGGCTGCTGCGTGAGGGGCCTCCTCATACCCACCAAACCTGTTATTTTCCAGGAACGGCGCGAAGCTTCGACGGAGTTCAGTGGAAGATGTGTCCATAGCTGTTCGTCATTGGAGACTTCAGCATATCGGATTTTTTTTATCGCTTGATGGCCTGACCGAACCGACCGCAGACAGCACTCAAACCATCTGCTGTTGTAAATCCCGATGGTTTTAATTAGCGATAATCAATTAACATTCCTAGACACAGTCAGTGGAGTGATGCGTGCTTGGATGCGTGTGTCTTTGATCTTCAACGTCTGTCCACAATCCGCATGTTGCGCAGAATGTGAAACCCGTTGGTTTGACCTTTTATCTGTATGATTTATTTAGTAAGAAAGAACTCAATGTGTTATCATCGCCAACATGTTAGAACTTTTTTTTTCTTCCAATATTCCAATAATGCTTGAGTGCGTTCAAGGGGGTAATCATACCATAATCTCATCCATGGCATGGCGTGCTGTTATCTGCCCATCCAGCGTAGCACGATTGGCGCGCTCTGATTTCTTTTGCATTTTGGCATGCCGCCAAAATGCCGTCCTATCGTAAGGCTTCTCTTAATTACATCGCGCTGCACAGTCCCGAACCACTACTCCCCCACCGGTCGGTGGTACCCACATATAAGCTCGATAAAGCGCCACCATTGCACTGGACATATTCTCGGTTAAAGTCACGTTTTTTTTGGCGGACGCCGTCGTACCTTTCCCATTCTGCTTAGGTGAGATACCCAATCTGGGTATATAAATTTGCGGGCATTCAAACGCTGTGCTGGGCCATGCATGGGGGACATTATCATTATCGCGCTCGCGTACCATTCTAAATTTTTGGCGACCAATCCTCTGTAGTGGCATTTCAGCCGATTGGACGCGGCCTTGTTATCTCGTTATTGCCCATTATTTTCGGTCGATCTCTCTGTGGTGAGCCTGGGACGTCGTCGATTGAGTTGACCGCAAGCCTTCCGTCGCGTCGCGTTGCCAACCTTCCCCTGTGCATTGGAATTGCGGGCCGCATATGGTTGAGGGCTAAGTCTTTTCGATGTTTTGAACGAGCCGTTATCTGGTCGGGAAGTGACCGCAGTCGTCGCCGTCGCTGCCAGACTGCGACAATTAATTGTGGGCTTTTCGATTTCAGGCGAAGTGGCGATAAGCTTTGCTTTCGATAGAGTAGGGGTTTTCGATTTGTTTGACTTGGGAAGAAGTTTTTGGTAATGGAATTTCAGGTTGAGTTCTGGAGCAATCCTTGGAGAAAACTGTTAATGAGTCTCTGGAACAATATCACAAGGAATCACAATAGGTATCTCTGGAGAAATCCCAGGGTAATTCCTCAGAGGAGCAACTGGAGGATTCCCGAATAGAATCCCAAAAAAAAGCAAGCCACCCCTGAACAAGTTGCTAGAGGAATTTCTAGAATAACACCGCGAGGAATACCAAGTGAAATCTGGGGAGAAATTCTTGGTAGAATCACTAGAAATATCACTAGATAATAGTGGAAAAGTTCTCGATAAGAATCCCTGGACAAATCTTTGAAGAAATATCAAAGAATCCTCGGAAAACTTCTGGAATCCTGGAAGAATTCCAAGAACAAATACCTTTAAAATAGCGATAAAGAAGGAAGAATCACTAAATGTATCGCTTGGGAATCCGAGAAATCACTAACGGTATTCTTGGAATTATGAGAAAACCCGTGGAGTAATCTGGAATGAAATTTAAAAAAGTGGTATGCCAATCCTAAAGAAAATAGACGGGAGGAATTCCAAGAGTAATACAAGGAATAATACTAAATAAAATCGCACAAGAAGTTTGTAGAACAATACTAGCTAGTATTTCTTGATTTAACTTCCCACGGTAGTTGTTTCTAACTTATATTTATACCAATTAGAATTATTAGATTCTACCAATATCCAGTTGAAATTACTAGTACGTCGGTTGTTCAGTTTTGGCAGCGCATAAACGCTTATGCAGTAATTTTAACAAAAAAGCAGGTTGTTTCGATCAAATTTTAGTTTTTTTTATCGCTATTAAATCTGGATTGCCGATTTATTGGTAAAAACTACAACCTGTCCGGTAAAAACTACCCGTACATTCAATGGTGCTTCTTGAAAGTAAAATACTACAAAAATAATAAGAAAATATCGAAAACATGTTTTTATTTTAATTATTCAGCCTAACTTGTCGTTTACACATGTTTGCTCGCCAAAATTCACGAGGTATAGGAAAGCTCAGTGCGATACCTCTCGTATTGGGGGTGTTTAGAAACAACTAATAAGTGTGATTGTTGAAAACCGAAACCAATGGTTTGGAACAAACGAAATGTTTGTTAAAACTTCTGTTGTATCAGTTTGGAAATTAGCAAACGTGTTTGTTGTTTCAAACTGGATTGATTTTTATCTGTGAGAAATACCTCGCGAAGAGTCCTGAGAAAATTATTTTAGGAAATTTCGAAAAAATCCTTAGATAAACATTGACGAAAATTCGAGTGATGAATTTTTTTGAAAATACCTGGTTTGACTTCCTGGAGCAATTCCAGGATGATTTCTAGGAGGCACGCATGAGCAAATTTCGTAATGTTTCCTTCAGAGGAATCCTAGATAAAATTTGAGAATGCATTCCGGAAAGACTTCCAAGAGGAATGCCGTGAAGAATCCTGGGGTTGCGGAAGTATACCGAAAGAAGAATCGTGTAAGCAGTTTCGAGTGGAATCTTTAATGGAATCAGTGAAGGAGGCCCAGGAGAGTGCCCGGTCATTTGGCCGAAAGGGTCGTTTGGCCGAATTCTTATCAAAAGAATTTTGAAGCGTGGACAAACTCTGGATAGCATTCTAGCTGCCAATATGACCATCAGAAATATTTCCTTCTTTTAATCATAGGCAATTCTTTCTAGTTATGCCATTCGGGGATTAGCTGGCGTTGAAATTGTGCATATTTTGAGCATATATTTTCCCTTCTTTGAATAATGGCCGTTCATTTGACTTACACTGATATAGAAAACAGTGGCATGATCACTTAAGTTCATCATTACTTTTTCGGCCAAACGGCATTCTGTCAAACGGCGTTCAGCTAAATGCCCCTTTCGGTCAAATGATCCGGAACCACCCAGGAGGGTTCTTGAACGCTAATCATGGAGGAAGCTACAGTAATCATGATATGATTTCCTGGAACGGGATTGGAAATCTCGATAGAAACATTTGAAAATAAAAACAGGAATTCTCGCACGGATTTCTGAAAGTAATAAACACCTCAAAAAACTTCAGGAAATTGCAGGAAGAAATTTGAAACTTGCGCCATTTAGAAATCATGCGTGCTAGAGACGAACCAGCCAAGAGCTGAAAGTCTCTTAAATAAAGACAAATCAATCAATCAAATCAAATCACGCGTTTGAAAAAAAAAATACCATTTTGGTATAATTTTATATTTTTTGATAGATACAACTGCTTACGTTTTCTAGTAATTCTCTAGTGGATAGCTTCTTATGAAAACCGAAAAAAAAAAATCAAATTTTTTGATTTGTTAACAAAGTAAGGATTAACTTAATTTTAAGGATAATATGATTTACCCTGAATCAGTGTTTCTCAAACGTGTCGGATTAATCTCTCCCTTGGAGCTGACAAATTTTAGACAAAGGTATTTTAGACAAAATTTGAAACTATGCAACAATTTTAAAATTTCTGAATTCCAATGTGTATATAGACTAGTGGTCCGCAAACTATCCAGTTTTTCGTTTTTTATGTTTTTGAAAATGTCACAGCACACCAGCAACGTTACATTAAAAATTTTCAATATTTTCATACAACTTCCATTCAAAGAAATAAATAAAATAAAATAAAAGTACAGTATCAGAAATAAGATTTGAACTTTTGTCTGAGTTAAAAATTTATTTTCGTTTTCTATTGAAGTTTCAATATTTTGTCAAAAACTTTATCCAACATTAGATGATTCCGTACTAAATTTGCAAATAAAAAAACAGTTCCACACATGGACCTAACAGAATTTTACTTCACGAAAAAAAGTGTGAAGCTGATAATGTGCTCCTAATTTAATTTTTGTCATAAGAACCTTTAATCACAGTCTGCAGGCAAAATATATGTGATGTGTGGTGGTTCTTCTAAAAAAATACTGCAACTTCTATGCAATTCTATGAAATTCTATTTTTTTTCCACCAAAATTTATTATTATTTTTTATTTGGGCAATTGCTCAAGATATTTTTTTTGCAAATTATGGAGAAAATATTTGCCTGAATTCTAGAAGAACTTCAAAAATCTAGGGGACTAAAACATATTCAGCTGATTTTATTAATTTATTTCTGTCTCAAATTCCTGAAATCATTTTGAAGAATTTTCCACATAGGGTATTGGTTCCCTTATTAAGCATGTGGCTCCCATTTTCATCCTACGAAAAACAAAGGATTAAAGCGTTGTTTGTTTTGTTTCTTATTTTTGTATTTTTTGTTAGAAGTGAGCACGCATGAAAGCAAAAAGAACCGGAAGCGATCGGTGCCGTAATCGCTTGTTTTCGAATAGGATGTATATGGGAGCGTGAGATTACTGATGGAACACATACCCTAGATCTTGGAAGAATTTCAGGTTTTTTTTTTAAATTTAGAAGTAATTTTGAAACTCCTCTTTTACCGACTTTTCGAATCCTCTAAGCAGAATACCCTCTTTGAATGAGTGTAATCAGTTTCGTACTTTTTAATTCCTCCCTATGTTGCTAATCCTTTGACAGATACGCGTATTTCGACTACCACTTGTAATCTTCCTCAGTGTCAGTTATCCACTGGGTTCGGATACGAAACTGATTACACTCATTCGGATTTGAAACGTCTCTTCTCCAACCACTTGATAGGGAAGAACGAATGAAACCTGGAAGGCCATCAAACGTTTCAACACTAAATAAATTTCTCTCGCTCTTCATATACATATGATCATAAGAGATGAATATATTTGCGGTGCAAGTTAAGGGAAGGATGAAACATCATCGATGAGATTTGAATTACCTTATGACAACTAAAATGCCGTGTCATTAATTGGCTCAGTAGCTTAGTTGGAAAAGCACTTGTCTAGCAAATAAGGGTCGTGAGTTCGAATCTCACCTGAGCTGTGGATTTTTTTCGGAATTTTACAAATAATTTATCCATCTTTTTCACATATATATATGTTGTGTTTCATTAAATATCATTATTTGACCACACGGATTGGTATACCGAAGACTTATTCCTTAAGTCGTTGAAACTCTTGTTAGATTTCACTTACACAGCTCTCGACTTATTCAAATTAAAAATTTCAAATTTTTTTTTTAGAGTTGCTATGGTAAAAACTTTCGCCTGATTATTTTGAACAGATTTAGTCAGAATTTCTTGAATTGAGGTATTTCCTTTCTAAAATAAGAATAAAGTTTTTGGCGAACTCGAGAACCATAGAGAAAACCAAAGATTCCTTGAGGAAACGGCAGGAGCAATTGGCCAAAAATTTTCCGGGAATTTCGCTAATGATTTTCGAAAATTTTGATTGGAAACTCTTTTTGAAAAAGGAGTCAGAAGTTTCATCTGGTATCATGAGTTTCCGCTTGAACATCTTCAGTCTTTTCTGTTAAAATTTTCCCTTTGATTTCCGAATTCTGTGGAAAATTCTTATGGCACCAGAAGCTTAAAGAGCAGTCGCGTTAGAAATTTTTTTGTTCAGTGTTCATTCTTTATAGTAATGCACCAGCAACTTCTAGAGATATTGTACCAGGGATCCGTTGAAAAATCTCTTTGGATTTCACAAAAACAACACATTTTATTGGTATTTTTGTGAAAATTTCAGCCATGAATTCTTCTTAAAATTTGAATGAAATTTCTTATATCTTTGTTTTTCGCATTAGAATTTCGAATCTGTTGTGAATAAGTGGGTGTCTACATTTTTTTCTAAATTTCTTCTTGTCTTAAATTCAAATTCTTCCACAACAACTGTTGGCACAAATCTACTACCCTATAATAATAGCTATACTTAAGTCCAAAATGTAGATGTCTCTAGAGTAAGATCCACTGCTGTATTAGTTTAACAAAGTAATGAATTAGAAGTATTCAAACCTCCGCAACGGCCGGACGATCACAAATCAAGCTTTTATTTATACCACAACGTAGGAAGAATAATTTATCCCTTGCGCGATCAACAACATTGAGGTGAAATAAGAGCGCGTTCAGGCGCATTTAATCCTCGCATTTTCAAAAGCACAGATCTCGTCACCCATAAAATGCACGAAGCAGAAAATGCTACTCGATGTTTACTACGAGTGAGCAAGTAATGAGTAGCATTTTCAGCTCTGAGTTTTGTGCGGCTGATGAGATCCGTGCTTTATGTTTTTGCGAGGAAGCCATTGTGACAGCCATCTTTGGTTTCACTCATATATGACCTTAATACCATATCATTAATATATTTTTGTAACAATGGTATTTTTTTTTCTTTTTTCTTTTCATATGGGTAGAAATATGTCCTCTACACTGAGAAACCAAAGTACTCTTTAAAGGGTGAAAAAGTACCCTCTTCGAGAGTAACTAGGTGAACTCATAAAAAGAGTAAACAGTCTTTACTCTTTAAAGAGTAGAGGGCATGTACGTCAAACCGATGTTTAAATTTTACCCTTTTTTGTGGTTCTTATGAGTTGAAAAAATGGGTAAACAATACCCTTTATAAGGAATCTAGTAGGATCAGATGTGAATGAGATTTTCGCGATTTTTGTCATAATATTGAAAAAGAATTAATTAATTTCAATAAACCATTTATTCGTTTATATTTTTATGTATTCACTTTTTAACAATAGTTTTACATTTGGTTTGATTGCACTATGTGACGCTTTAACTGCTTGAATTCAGTTTGCCACGTGCTGCAAATCCGGCATCTAAACGGAACAGGGACTCTGGCACTGGTATTCATGGATGGAACTGCTTTACATGATGCTTCCGTTCATTCACATATCAACGATCAATCCACACTTCGACACTGGACATGGCAAACCTTTAAAGGGGAAATAGGAAGGCAAAGAATGAAACATATACAAACTCTGATACACACATATTTTTGAATTTCAATCGCATAAAAATCCTCTATCAAGTACCTCGCAGTTTCTGGAAGCTGTCACCGTCCAATTTCATTTTTAGTTCCTCCCGTGGCTCGAATGATGATTTTCAATTTCGAAAATTGCTCTCCGAAACAACTTGCGGCGCGCACCAAACTTTTCTGACGATTGGAGAAAAAGTTCAAGAGGATTTTCACCCAGAAGTGGGTAAGAGCTCCATTCACCAAAAAGGGCAAAATTTACTCTTTTTTCCAATTTTTAAATTACCCTGTTTTTTGACAGTTCCATACATCTGCAAAAAATGGGTACTTTTTGCACTTTAAAGGGTAATGCCAGGTTCGCAGTGTATAAAAAGGACCCCCACAACTTTGTGGCCACGGTTCTCCAATTTGTAAATCCGGCCCTGTCTAACAGTATCAAACAGCTACGCTTTATTGAAATGTTGGTGTCAAATGACCCAAGTCATATTTTGGCGATTGTTCCTTGTTTGAAGCATGTACAGTTAGCGGCGTCGGTGGTGTAGTAAGAAAGCGTTGGTTGACTCTCACTCCAGTCCGTCTAGGTTCAATCCTAGTCGACGCCGTCGCTATTTCTGAGACATAAATATCTGATCACACCTTCCCTCGGATAGGAAGTAAAGCCGTAGGTCCCGGTCCCGTAGGTCGATATGTAGGATGTCTGGTGTATGTGGGTGTCTCACTGACCGTCTGTGTTTACGGCTTAGTACCAGAAATAGGTGGACATTGAACTACAGCTGATGGTGAACGGTGTCGGCTGGCCAAAAATAAGAAGAAGAAGAGCATATACAGTTCTTTCTAGACATTCGGTCAACTATTTTTCGACCATCTTTTTTTTTTCTTTCGTTCTGTTGACGTTACGCCTCACCTGGAACAAAGCTTGCTTGTTAGCTCGGTGTTTATGAGCACTTACACAACATTAACCGAAGGCTAATTGTCTAGCCTAATAACAATTCTGCATGTGTTTTTCGTGTGGCAGGAACGATGTAATTTGTGCTCGAGAAAATCTAGAAAATTTTCAATATGAACAGTTTCCTAAATCGACCGGGAATCAAATCCGTCACCCTCAGCATGTCTTTTTGTAGTCCCGCGCGTTTACCGCTTCGGCTTTGTGGGTTATATCACTTAATCTTCCGGCCAATAGACAAACATCATCCAACCATTCATTGGTAGGCCATAAAAAGGTACATATGTTTAATGAAATGGTGCGGTATTTGTAACATGTTTTGTTTTGGGTTTTTTGCTTCGTTGAATTTAATCTAAAAATTGTTACGATGGAGGTTACAGGTCTCCAAACTAAGTCAAAGTCACTCAAACAGAATCATCCAGATCTCTCTGGAGCCTCAATACACTCTTCCACCGAAACAGCCCAATCGATGGTTGATGGTTACCTGACGACTCGAAAGCTCTAGATAGCGTCGAATGAAAGAAACGCGGATGATCATGCCAGATGATAATGACGATGATTATAGAGGCAGGGGTTTATAACACCTTTTGTGAAATGTTTTTGCTTCATTTTCTCTCCGTTCTCCACTGCTGCTGCTGCTGCTGCTGCTGAGTTCGCTTTACTTTTACGCTGATACGAACAACGAACTATCGTCGTCCTCGCAATCACCGCGCTCTTGTCCAGATCCGACGTGCAACAGAATGCGTTGGATCGCGTGTAGCTGTACTCACATTCGTCCACGTACCCCTACCTGTTCCATCCAACTACAAATTGCTCACTGAGACGTCGTCCCCGTTCGGGTCCGGAAAGAAAGAAACCCTTTTACCGGGGCTGACGAAGTTTACCGCCGTCATTAGCACCAACATACCAGATCACTGCCCGACTCCAATCCCATGTGCCGATTCTCAGTTCCAAATGCTATGATAGGGGCCTTACGAACCTAGCTATAGGCATCAGTGTGGGTCTCTGAATGGAGTTGGATGCCACAGCAGCAGCAGAAGGGAAAAAAATCTTCAGGGGAGCGCGCCCTGTTATGAAGGCCTTAAGCCGACAGCCGACGCGCCGCCGTAGCAGTTATCAAGGATGGAAATCTAGTGATCATGATCAGATTTCGAATGTGTCGCGGTTGAACGGCATCGTGCGTTCATAGCAACAACGATAACATTTTGTCGTCAAGCGGCATAACAAACTGCGTTCCGAGAAGAATGATTCGCTCGGCATGTGCGGGCGCGATGCGATCGTTATCATGAAGTCGAAATGATAAATTCGAGATTTCATTCACTTTTTGAGCATTCTTGCTACTTTAATTTCCAGATATGATTACGAATGTATTATTTTGAATCATGAATGCGGTTTACGGGTGCATACATTGTGATGAATAAAATTTATCACGACTTGTAACATGATCCGATAACGGGTCATCACGCGATAAAGCGTGCATCAGATGCTTTGATTATCTCTGTGATACGAGCACGGTATGAGGCGTCGGCATCATGCTACTGAAAGAACAAGGCTATCTTGGATTATTCGTATCTTGTATCGTTTATCGCTTGAGGTGATTTTCTTCCATCCTTGGCAGTTATACCCGCGGTAATTGTAGGTTTTACGTTTTATTTCCCTGAGTTCTCCGAATCAATTAGTTTTAGTTACAATGTTACAATAAAGCAATGCCACGACGCGATGGCTGCATGCATTGTTGTCGCGACTCGCGTGGATTGTTGCTTGCATTCGAGAACGTCGACTTCACTTGGGCGCAAAGGGCTGAAATTAAGAGATCGCTCCAGGGCCAAACTTGGAAACTCGCTATGTGTTCGTTCGTGTCGGGGAGATGATCTCTCTTTGGAAGGTAGATGGTTGATGTTATTGGCGTGTTCGAGTTATCAGGTTTGGGTATTAAGTCGAACAGCGCTGCAGCGCAAGAGTGGTTCTGAAACAGGTGGTTCAATTATTCCTTTTGAAAACTACATCAGCACCACATTATGAAGCTGAGATTTGAGAATTTGAAAATTTGCTAATTTTATATATAACGAATGACACATTGATCAGCAATTTTACTCGTTACTGAATTTCTAACAGTGTGGGGTATGACTACCATAAGTAATCTCACGCTCCCAAATTCATCCTATTCAAAAACAGGCATTTCGGAACTTTGTAAAAAAATTTCAAAAAAGTTTCGATCAAAAACAGCTCTTGAAAACTGTTCAAATCGACTCTAAAGAAATTTTGCATGAAATCTCTTCAAAATTACAGACAATGCCTCGATTGATGATAACATGAAATTCTTTGGGAGATCGAAATTGGTTCAACGTGATACAAGCATAACTCGATTTCTTGAGTTTTCGAAAAATGGCTCGGAGTTTTTGGCAAATATGAGTAATTCTCGCTAAATAACGAACAAACGACTATCTCGCTAGCTTATTATGATTGAAATCTTTGTCTTCAAAAATATGTATGGTTACCATTTTTGAATACAATTTCACAACATATAGCCTTTCCAGTACACTTAG
The DNA here is from genome assembly GCF_035046485.1 of Aedes albopictus. Lineage (NCBI taxonomy): Eukaryota > Metazoa > Arthropoda > Insecta > Diptera > Culicidae > Aedes > Aedes albopictus. The sequence goes on from NW_026917820.1 coordinate 53,086, forward strand.
TGTACGAGAAAGGCAAAAAAAATGGTTTCTGCCAAAATGGAAAACATTTTCCACCTCAAAACAATTCGGAAGATACCTTGATCCATACTCTACATGTGTACGAAAACCGATTTTGAAAATATTGCTTCGTTATTTGATAAAAAATCAAAAACCAAAAAATGAGGAAATGCTTCCAGTTTCGCCTTAATTCAAAACCCAATATTTTAAGCAATGGACATACACAAAAACGTTAGTTGCATTAATGTCCCAAAAAAAGTTCAGAAAGTCATTCAGGGATTTCTTTGAATATGTCTCAGAGGATTTACCCTGGGATTTCGTAACGAATTGCTTCAGAAATTCTTCCTCAAAGGATTCTTATAGGGGAAATTAAGAGATTCGTGTCAAGCACTTGGTAGAACGCGATTACTGGTTGTGCTGTATTTGCCGAACGATTTTTCCTATACGAGTAGTGTAGGTCTGTACCGCTATCTGCTCGTTGCAATTCTGCGATGTTAAATTTCACAAATCGTTTCAGAGATTGTTTGAAAAATCCGCCCAAGGATTACTACAGAAATTCCTCTGGATATTTATTTAGCAATTTCTCTAGGCATTCGTTTGAAGAATCTATTGGAGATTCCTTTAGATAATCTACCATTTTTACCAAAATTATTCTAAAAATTATTCTAGAAAAATCTCTTGGAAATTTGTCCGAGTATTCGGCCAAAAATTCCTTTACGGATTCTTTCAAAAAATCTTCCATGATAATTTGGAAATTATCTTCAGGGATTTGGTTAGAAATTCCTCCTATTTTAGAAATTCCACAACGAATTCTTTCAAACCATTTTGCACGATCTGCTTCTGAAATTCCTCATTTTTTTCTGATAAAATATTCATAAATTTAAACAGAAATTCCTCTAGGAATTCATTCAAAAATTTAAAACTTCTTTTAGACATTTATTCAGAACAGGCCCGTGCACAGAAGTGGCACCAAGAAAGGGGTTTTTCCCAATTTCAGCAAAAAGGCGGAGGGACGCCTCGCCTAGTGTATGAAGCGTCGGTAATGGGGAGGGTTTAACCCTCAAACATCCCCCCCTTTAGTGCACGGGCTTGATTCAGAAAATTCTGCAGAGATTCCTTTAATAAAACTTTCAGCGTTGCTTTCTGAATCTATTCCAGAGATTTTAAGAAAATGTTACAGAAGTATTTTCAAAAATTTGTACTGTGATTACTTTAGAAATTCTTTCAAGGATTTCATCGGAAATTTCCACAGCAACTTTCAATTTTTCTTGAAATTCCACTAGGGATTCCTCCAGAACTTTCAAAATTAGTTCCGTAGGAAAGTTGTGTATGAGTTGCTGCAGAAATTCCTTCCAGGATTTATGTAGAAATCCTTCAGAGAAAAACTCTCTTTTTTCGGGATTTTTTCTAGATTTTTTTTCTGAAATTTTCTTCGAATATTCCTTTAAACATTCTCTGAAACGCGCTTCCAAAGATTAGTTCAAAACTTTCTCCGAGGTTTGCTTTAGAAATTGCTACAGGGATTTTTTTTTGAAAATCTGAATTTATTTCATAAAATCTTCCTGCGATATCTTTAAAATCTCCTATGGCTTTAATTATAAATTTGACTAATAATTTATTCGGAAAATTGCCAGATTTTCCTCCAGAGATTTTCTTACAAATTTCTCCAAGGGTTACTTCCGAAAACTTCCACAGACTTGTCAATAATTCTTTCCTGGACCCTTGCTGAAATCCATCCTAGGATTCATTTAAAAAATCTCTTATGAGTTCCTGAAAAAATCCCCCAGGGATTCTTAAAGAAATTTTTTCGGGGCTTTTTTGGAAACTAGTCTTAGATTTACTTTAAAAAAAATCCTGAAAATTCTAAAGAAATGTAGTCAGAAATCTTCTATGGATCTCTTTAGACTTTAGAATGTCATCCAAAAATTTCTTCAAGAACTCCTTAAGAAAGTCTTACACGGATAGCTTCCAAAATTTTTGCATGGATTCCTGTAGAAAATACTTCAATAATTCATTTGAAAAATCCTGCATAGATTGTTCCAGACATCTACAAATTTCTTAAAAGTTTTTTTTTAAACATTCGTCTTGATCTTCTTTGAACTTTCTTAAAAACACCTTATGGATTTGTTTTTAGAAAATGATTCACGGATACATTAAGAATAAGAAATTTAGAACTCCTTCAAAATTTTCTCAGATGCTTTCTAAACAATTTTCTCCAAGGATTTCTTTAGAAATTCTACAAAACATTATTAAGGAAATACCCAAGATTTCTTTACATTCCTTTAGATATTCCTCCAAAACATTTCTCTTCCAGAAATTGTTCCAATGATTTTGAAAGAATGTCTTAGAAAATCCTCCAAGTATTTCTTCATTCTTTTTCTACAGATTCTCTCGAAGATTCTTATAAGGATTATTATGGAAAGGCTGGAAGATATTCTTTTACAGATTCCTGCTGAAATCCACACAAAGTTTCATTCCGTCAGATATTCCTCTATGCATTTTCTCAGAAATTCCTCCAGGATTTACCTCTAGGAATTTCTCTATGGATTCCTCCAGGCATTTATCAAAACAAAAAAAAAATAGGATTTATATTAGGAGATTTCTCCAGGTCTTTTCCAAAAATATCCCAAGAGATTTCGTTACGTATCTAACCAGGGGTTTCCAAGTGTTTTTTTTTCAAGAAAACCCGTCTTTGGGTTTTTGAAATATTCCTGTTCTTTTAACCCTCTAATACCCAATCCCGCCTTTAGACGGGGTATAGTTTGAGCATTTTTGTAATGTTTGTTTCGTGGAAAATCAATTTTTTTATATTTTTGGCTGATATTTAGGACTGTTCTGTATATCTCAAAATGGTTTTAGGTGTATTTTAAAGCGTATTTACATTTTAAAAAAATCATTAAAAAATTGATGTTTTAGTTACCTTTTAGAAATCATTGTTTATATTGTATTGAATCGCTACAATTAACATATTTAAGATTTTTCCCAAATCATTCTATCCTTGTTTAATAGTTTAATCGAATACACTCTGAAATTATTTTCCTTAAAATTACACGGAAAATACAATTTTATGTGAAAAAAATTTAAAATAATAATATTTCAACAATAATCATAAAATCTCAAAATGTTTTCATCTCAAAAAATCCGTTCCCCAAATTGGCTTCCAGGAAAAATATAAAAGTGTGGGGATGTTCAAAAATAAAAATTAGAAAAATCAAAAACTGAAATTCACGAAATCGAGAATTGAAAAGAATCATCTTCCAAAACATGTTTAAATCGATTTTAGATGACGAAAAATGATATTTAGATCAAAATCAAAAATTTGGGTATTAGAGGGTTAATATTCAAATATTCACATCAACACATTAGACAACGTGTAAATGGTTTGTTAAAAAAATGAGCGCAAAAAAGGCCTCTAATGAGTTGTAGTGTTCAAATTGAATTTATTCGTTTTTATAATACTAAAAATGGCGACTTTTGGGATCAATAACACATACCATTTTTGGGAAAAGGCTACGAAAAGGCTACCAAAAATCAGTATCCCATTTTCAAAATTTTTCTTATTGCCGTTGAGTATGTTTATGTAGAATGCAAACCGGAAGCTAGTTATTTCAACCAACTTTTTGATAAATAAATAGAGACAATGCGTAAAAGTTAATTCTTACAAGTAATACAAAGCAGTTTTTTCATAGAACAACTGTACAACTTACTACGCTTATTTTTTTTTCAATCACATATTTTTAAGAGCACTTAAAAAAACATTCTAAAATTTTGTTGTCACCCGTTTGCTACATGCCTACTTTTTCAATGAATATAATGTCGCAATGGGACATCTTTTTTGTTTTCTGAGATTTTTTAATTGGAGGCTTTCAAACGCTATTCATTGAAAAACCAAATGCAAGTCTTATAAAAAATGAAGCTCATGAAATGTTGTTTGAAAACTCTGTTTCCATACACAATTAGAAGAAGGAAGAAGAAGAAGGAAATTACTTGTCCTGATGTTTATTAATATTCCAGAAACCATTTTTTGTTTCAGAATTTCATTTGAAAAACATTTTCCACCAGAAAATAAATATTAGAGGATACCTTGATCTGCCTTATAAATTTATCTTAAATATACTGACGTCGTATCACATATGATAGGGTTAGAACCAAAGGGATGTAAGTGACAAAACCCCACTTTTGATTTAATGAGGTTTAAAGTTTTCCACCAAAGTTTCATCCCATACAAAATGTGTGGAGTTTCAAAATCAATCCATTTTTCTCCGATTTTTTGTAATTTTTCTAATCATCGTAAAAATAATCTAAGATAATCTTGAAGTTTTTGAAATCTTGAAATCTGAAGAAACTTTTTTGATATGCTCAGCTCTAAATTGACAAAATGGGAGATGTATATGCTTAGTTAGATTGGCTATTTTCGGTGAAATGATCAACAAACAGCATTATTTGCGTAACGCGTTTCGGTCTACTACTCTTCGACCATCATCAGACGCATTCAGCTGATTTACTTCACAAATCTAGTTTTACGGAGGCGAATGACTATTTGTTAAAACCTCTTTAATAAATAAATAATAATAATAATAACTTCACAAATACGTCAGATGATGTTTTTTTTATCGTATGGGCCTGGGCCGAAGGGTCCCAGATTTCCATGGCAGAGCTCATGAATAAAGGGTGAGTCGTTAATTATTGCGTCACCCTACCTTCAACTGATTAGCAAATTGTCTACAGTTAACGAAATGAAACCAAATTTTTACAGTAGTTTAGTATATGTATGTATTTCAACTTTTTGGTATAGGTTGAAATTTAGGATGCGTTTTAGTGAAACTAACGGCATTATCAATTACTGCCCTCCATGTGGACATGTTCAGGCTCCACTTGAAACAAATGATTGAAGCTCTCTAGTTTGTTTATGCGCATCGTGCCTGATTTTCATCCAGCTCCAAGCTTATGTTTCACTGACAATCATTCCTGAAACCTATTGACGAACATTAAGATGATCCGATAATGTATAATCATTAATTGATCCAAGGCGTGATACCATGATTTTTGATTTTAGCATGTGATTGTACAACATCCTTTTTAGAAATGTGAACTAAATTTATTCTATATCGACCGAAATCTCACTGATAACTGCTCAATTCATTATATGTAAACAATAGACTATAAGGAGAAACTGAGCAAAATCTGGTTGATTTTGGTGAAGTAGGAAAAAAGTTACGTTAGTTTGAAAATGGCACAATAATTATCGACTCACCCTTTATATAAAAAAAAATAAAAAATGAATCGGGTCGCCTATTTTTCCGGAAAACATAGGTGGATATTTGTTATTTTCTTCTGACACCACTTACTCTGAAAAATCATAACTCAAGTCGAGTTATCGTAGAAACAAATCAAATCTTTCGCAGTTAAGAAAATTCGTAAAGAAAAGCCGGAAAAACTATGCACGAACCCGCGAAAAATTTCAAAAACACATTTTTGAGAAGGTAATTTTTTAAGCTATAATTGCTGAAATTTTTGGAATGCACTTTTATTCGTTTTTGAGTTATGACCAATTTTGTTGAAAAATGTCCAATAGCTATACCAAAACTCATGAAAAATTAAAAAAAAAATTGAAAAGTTTTTTTTATAAACTTTAAACGCTGAAATTTTTGGAATGCACTTAATTTGTTTTTTTGAGTCATGGTCAATTTTGTTGACAAATGTCTAAATATGCTATATAAGCCTTTTTTTTTTGAAAAATCATACAGGGTGCGGCAGGAAAAAATGCGAAAAGTTCAAGGCACTATTACACGCTAAATATGGGATATATATGACTATTTTTTCATGACAGTGTATCAGTCAATGTCTATATTCTAGCACTGAAAAATAAAAATGAACAAATTTGATGTTTAACATGTGTTAATGTAGGCTTAATAAGCGGGTATCAATAAACTGCGCGCCCAATGCACACTGGGCCACGAGCGGGATCTAGCAAGTAAAAACCTCTAGCGTTTTGGGAATACATTTTTTTTGAGTTGGTGTCTTCGGAGACTTGTATTTATTTTACCTGTACTTTTATGTGGTGAAGAAAATTAGTTGGTAATTTTGCCGCATAGGTGGCGCTGCGATACTAACTTTTTTGTCTTACGTCCTAGAGGTTTCCCGTCTTCTGCAAAGTTGTAGAGCGTGCAAAAATAAGTAAAGTCGCCGAAGACACCAAAGTTGTGTGACATCAAATAACAAAGTTATACTAAAAATAGTAAAATTTACGTGAAAATCACGTTTTCATGACTATTTTGGATGTTTATCGTAAATTTATCAATTTTAACACTTCACACGTGTTAATCAAAGTAGCCTGCGTCTGATGATACCAACTTTACAATTTTTCGGGACATTTAAAATGTTTTTTTTTTAATGTGAAAATTACTATGATTTTTACTAGCAGTTTATTCAAAAAGTTGCAAATTTCGGCAAAATTTGATGCTTGCTTCAAAATATACCACTCAAGATCTATTATATCTGAAAGTTTGCCGGAGGTATAATTTGGTGTTTTTGAGATATCTTGTTTTTAAATATTGATGTTTTTATACCTAAATTGATTTGAAGAGATGCAATTCTTTATTCCGGAGTTGTCCTGCCAGTAGATACTAAGGGATCACTTATCAATAAAGAGTTTTATGTTTACCCAACGCCCCTGTGTGAGCGACTCACGCAACATTAATTGGCACAGTGACTTAGTAAGTAAAGCACTTGCCTATTGTATAAGAGTCGAGAATTCAATTCTCATCTTGAACCGAGGATTTATTTTATAATTTAACCAATAATTTATTCATTTTTGCGTATGTACGTTGAGTTAACTGAAAATCATTATTGACAACACGGATTGGTATAACAAAACTTCGCAATTGCGTGAGTCGCTCACACAGGACCAAAAACCTTTCTTTCAATAGACCAATAAATATATGAGCACTGTTTAACAAATTTATGCACAAAACAATTAAACACAAAACGTCAATTTTGATTAATCAGGGCATTGGATAAACATAAATATCAGAATTGAAAAGTGATCCGTGAATATCTATTGGCAGGACAACTCCGAATAAAGAATTGCTTCTCTTTCAAAAGTATTTAGATATAAAAACATCAATATTTAAAAACAAGATATCTCAAAAACACCAAATTATACCTCCGGCAAACTTTCAGATTTAATAGATCTTGAGTGGTATATTTTTAAGCAAGTATCAAATTTTGCCGAATTTTGCAACTTTTTGAAAAAAATGCTAGTAAAAATCATGGTAAATTTCATTATTTTGACCAAAAAACCATTTAAAATGTCCCGAAAAATTGTAAAGTTGGTATCATCAGACGCAGGCTACTTTGACTAACACGTGTGGAGTGTTAAAATTTATAAATTTACGATAAACATCCAAAATAGTCATGAAAACGTGATTTTCACGTAAATTTTACTATTTTTAGTATAACTTTGTTATTTGATGTCACACAACTTTGGTGTCTTCGGCGACTTTACTTATTTTTGCACGCTCTACAACTTTGCAGAAGACGGGAAACCTCTAGGACGTAAGACAAAAAAGTTAGTATCGCAGCGCCACCTATGCGGCAAAATTACCAACTAATTTTCTTCACCACATAAAAGTACAGTTAAAATAAATACAAGTCTCCGAAGACACCAACTCAAAAAAATGTATTCCCAAAACGCTAGAGGTTTTTACTTGCTAGATCCCGCTCGTGGCCCAGTGTGTAATGGTCATTCAACAAAATGACTATAACAGTAAAAAAAATTAGCTTAAATTCGATGAACAGCCAGACCACACTGATCCAGAGCCATGTATTTTCACATACTAGATGAAATAAGTACATATATTTGATGATATTGTAGAGAAAATCAAAAATTTTGTTTAATCAGATACGAAATTTAGCGACCTGTGTGATTTTCTGCGGTTTGAAAATTCTGGTTGTCTTCATCTTCAGGCGCCGCCCTGTAAAGGTTAGTGACCAAAATGGGAAAATTTTTAATTAACTTTTCAGAAAACTAGCCTATTATAGATCATGGAACGTTGAAACATAGATTGGTTAATTTCAAATGGACGAAAATGAGGTTTGAAGTTGAAAAACATTTTCGCATTTTTTCCTACCGCATACTGTAACTCAAGAACGAAGCATCGTAGAAACAACGTTTGTTTTTAATGAAAATGAAGGCAGGAATTAATGAAATTTTCTCAGGAATCCAAAAAAATGTAAAGTGGAAAGAGTTTTCCACAAAATTTTCCACCGTTGAGAAAATTTATAAAGAAAAGCCAGAAAAACTATGCCCGTACCCGCGGAAAATAAAAAAAAATGTGGAAGTAATTTCATAAACTTTGATCGCTTGTACGTGGGTGGATCATGATGAGTCCTAAAGCGACCTAAACATGTTTGTTTACAAGAAGCCTTTAGGTCCTTTTCACATGTTAAGCTAGATTTAATCTTTACTGTTAAGTGGAACTGCATGCAGAGCAAGACTCAAGCTAGGATGGTGGCTACCTACATACATACGTACATACATACATACATACATGTCAGTGTTTTTGTTATTCAACCAGTACCCTTCTATCCATCCGACGTGGATGCAATATAAGCTTAATTAGTTTTCAAAACTTCCAAGAGCAATGCTTGACAGGACTTCTCCCCTTTTTCCTTGTGGTGCTAGCCACATGCATTTTTAAGAAGTTGATCAAATAGTTGGGCTCGCCGACATGAAGTAAATTGGAAAACTTTGCTCTCGCAATCGAGAAGTTTCGGGTTAGGATGCAATCATTCGAAGGGAGATAGAAAATTGCACATTCCAGATCGATCGTGGCCGACGTACGTATAGATAAAGATGTTAATTTAATTGAGTGGCAGTACCGGTACAATGTACTAATAGTATGTTATTATGCTGCGGAGAAATCCAGAGCAATGATACATTGCATGATAGTCATTTAGCAGACCTAACGATACGGTTGAATCAGCGATCAACTGCATCGGGGGGACCGGAAAGCGTACCTTGTAATTTTGTGTCAGCTGTATGGTAATCCTGCGGGGCAAAATGCAGGGTAATTTCAAACACTTATCTACTATTTTCATCCGGTCAACCGTCCGTGTGCGAGGGCTCAAATTAAGACCCTCCCCCTTTAATTTAGCTTCGGTTCGAAATCGCCTCCAGGATTGTAATTAAATTATTGACGCTCTCATCCATAAGCTGTAGCAAGCAGATTACACACCCCGGCGATGTCCAGGTTCTATGGCTCTAGTGATGGGCATCACCATCCGAGAGCGTGGTGAACTCAATTGCTGCTCGGCTCTCCGGCTGGCTGTGACTAACTGACAGTGTGACCAGTAATGACCCCCCGAAGCAAAAAACCATTTCCTGTGACTATTGCACGGCGCTGCGGCTGCATGCATCGGAGATAGCTTAGCATCCAAACTGGAACAATCCATTGGGGCTAGTAGGAGCCCCAATGGAAATTAATTGAAATTGCCTGTCATCAGCGTCCGACAGTGGATCCACAAGCTACCGAATGGCCGAACCTACATACAGCTGGAAGATCCCTCTCGGAACGAGGCCAGTCCAACCAGGACCAAATTGGACGGAAATTTATTGCCATCGCCGCTCCCGACAGCCCCCATCGGAGCAGATTCACTGTTTGGGGAAATTGGGATAAAATACATGTACCAGACTGGGATGATCGTTGTATGAAAAAAGGGAAAATCGACACATTCGATATGATCAAGGATTTTCAAGCTCCAATGAGGGTCAAAAAAACGTTTCAAAATTAAGTCGCTCATCATAATTCCCCTCCATCCGGTAGACAAGCAGTTCCATTTTTAAACTTAAATATGTATGATATTTCTGGTTTTTTTTTCAATTTCCCCGTGTCAGGCTAAGCTTGCATTACCATCAACATGGTACAGAGCGATTTTCATTTCCTTTTCAGCAGCCTGCACGTGACTTGTTCCCGTTTGAGGATCTTCCCGTAGTCGCCGTCCATCGTCCGCGCTTCTTCGTCTGTTAGTGGGTGTATAAATCTTCGACACTAACTAGCTCAGCGCGCTCCGGAGTGAACTGTTTGCAATTCACTCGGCATGGGACCGCACTCTGCACGCCTCTCGCCCGGGTCCGATCGGATAATGAGACGAAAGCACACCGTGTAAAATGACAGCCAAAGCTAGGGCAGCAAGGAGTGCCTCCCGAATGCAAAAGGATTTCTCTGGTTCTGCCTTCCACCATCTACCGGGGGCTTAGCTGGTAGGCACAAACAACGAGGCGAGGCAATATCGCTTTACAACCCAACCGGACCGGAGAAGTTCGTTCCCGTCGTCGTCGTCGACGACGTCGTCCCTTGCTGTTTTCGCCGTATGGGACTTCTTTTGTTAACATAATCAATTCTCGGGAAGAAAAGGCACCGGCAAGAATGGGCCGAGTTTGTGGGAGGTCTCTGCTCTGCACTTTGGTGCCCGAGGACCCGAGCGGATGGGACCTATTAGTTCCGATGAATCGAAATCTATGTTGTTTTTTTTTTGTAGGAAAAAATGGTGCCATCATCATCGGGTGGATTCGGTGTGGAATTTTTACGGATCGATGTGAAACAGAATGATTGAGGCTGCTGGAATATCAGAAAAAGGTTACGTTGTTATACAAATTCCCTTGCATCTAATTCAGCCTTATTTAGAGTCAAATATTCCGTATTATGTGTCACAGAATCTTGATTATTTCCCAAAGATTGTAAATGGTCTTGAATTACAGATTTATTTTAGCTTTAAACAAAGAAGGTACTTTTAGAAATATTTTCCATATCCGTTTACATTAACACACATCATCTGTTCCAGTGTTTGTAAAAACTCAAATTCTCAAATCTTATGCTTGTGTTGTTTCACGCGTGTTTCTTGACTCGTCAAACTCACTGCCGGAAAAATCATGCATGAGTTGACTCACGATTTCACTCATTGCTTTATTTCTTGGTATTCTTATTACTTACTTCGATGTTTTTAGGATTATATGATAGAACAAAAGCAAACCTATCGTACAACAACATTGGGTGCCGTTCAAGTTGATTTGGGTTTGTTTTACAAGCGAACGAGATTTCGGCGCTTGACTCGTGAGAGCGAGATTTTGCATGAAAATCTCGCACGTGAGAAAATGATTCAGAATCGTGCGCGAGTTTGCTCACGCAGGTGCGGTTCATGAGTGTGCTTTGAGTGTGATTTTACCAACACTGATCTGTTCATAAATTGATGATTCGCTCAAAAAATATTTATTTCTTCATTTTTTTCTGTAAGGCTGCTGATTCTTTTTTAAGCTTAGCATTTATACACAGAGAAACAGACGTCATACTCGTCTCGCTTCCCATCGATTACCTTTTTAACGGTTGATTCAAATATTCGGTAGTTGGTCAATTGACCAGTCGCGGAGCTGGCATCGTTTTTTCTCCTGTTTGACGTTTGCTCACTACCGCCATCTAGTTGTGGCTTGTCCAAATACCACATGATTAGTACTGTGCGATTACGATTTCGTGACGATGATTTTTAATATAATTTGTTCTAAGTGTTGCGTCTGTTTCTCCGTGATTTATATTTTGGTTCAACATCTTCAGAATAACGAGATGGTTTTGCATTTAAAAAGGCTCATCATCAACACTCAATATCTCAAAATAAAGAATACTACAGAGAATACCCGATGTATATGATTTTGTTAGTTTATTGGCCCAGATTTTGCAAGCCTTTTTCAAACAAATAAAATAAAAGTATGTTTCACTCAGCATTACCATTTTCTAATCAATATTAACTCAGTTGATGTATTTTGGCGTTGTATACAAAATATGTAACGAGCAAATCTCGCATTACATTTGAAAGGGCCAAATACTTTTGCAAACTATTTTACTTCTGCTACTCTAGGATTATGCAACCTTTGCTTTTAAATTAATATTTACCATTTCAAATTGCTGAAAAATATCTTGCTTAATCTCCTCTGAAATATGAGAAACATTTAACATTGCCTGTTGATGAGATTCCATGAAAATGCTTTCCACATTTCTGAACATGTGTCACTCGGGTAGAGATATTACTTGTTAGCTGATTCATGCTGAACAATTGAACATGGCAAAATGTATTTTTCGCTTCTTCTTTCCAGAGATGCCTCCAGAAATAGCTCAAGGGGTTTATGCTGAGATTTGTTATGTACATTTCCTGTCGGGTTTCCGTCAGAAATTATTACTAGAATTTTTCCATAGAATGTTCTTGAGATTCCTTCAAAATTTCCTCCAGGGATTTATCAACAATTTTCTTCTTGAGATTTTTCCGTGAATTCCTCTTGTGATTCCTAATTTTCCTTTCTATACCATAAAGGGATTCGTGGTGGTATTTCACCAGTATTTTTTGCTGGAAGTCGTCCCGGAATATCTGTTTGTATTCATCTAAGTATTCCTGCTGGTATTACACCCGATTCTTTTTTTGCACGTGTCTGGTTTTTGTTATTACTCAGTCAATTTTCAACCGATTTTCATGAAATTTTGTACACATGTAGGCACCATTAGTACTATCCGTGTACACTATTTCATGAGAATAGGTTAAAAATTGAATGAGTTATAGAAAAAACCAGACCGGTACAAAAAAAAATCGGGTGGACTTCAGAAATCCCTCTAGCAATTTTTCGCGGGATTCCTTTAAGATTTCCGGCAGATATTTCCCCCAAGAACATTTCAAGGCATTATTACTCAGACATCTCCTAATATTTTTCGGATTTCTCCTGTGATTTCTCCAGAAATTCTTGTTGTTATTTCTGCAGCCCTTTTTGGAAATTTCTGCAGGAATTCTTCCTATAATTCCTCCAGGAATTACTTCGTGTATTTATCCAGGGATGCATCTATCATCTTTTCTCTAGGGATTCCTTTAGGAATTTATAAGGATTTTTTTCAGGAATGCATCTTAGGATTCCTAATGCAAATCAAGCTGGCATTACTCTTAAAATTCTACCGGGAACTCTTCCAGGGGTTTCTCCGGGGGTTCGTCTAAGGAAGCTTTAAAGAAGCTTCTGTATTAATGCCTTTAATTTTTTCTCCATGAAATACTCCTACAAATGATCCATGAACTCATCTGAGAATTCTCTATAAATTTTTTTAAGGCGCTTCCTATATGGACTTTCCATGGGTTCCTTTTGTGGTTCATCATAGATTTTCTCTTGGTGTTCGTACAAGAATTACTTATTGGCTCTTTATTATGGGGATTTTCAGCCCCAGGCTGGTTCATACCCGTAAAACAAGAATTACTTTTGGTATTACTTCACTAATTTCTTTTGGGATTTCTTCCGGAACTCCTGTAGGGATTCTTCCGGAAATTCTTACTGGGATTTCTCCTGGCATTCATGCTGGAATTTCTCAAGTAGTTTCTGCTGGATTTCTTCCAAGAATTGCTTAAGATATTTCCCCAGAAGTTTTTTCTTTCTATAATTTGTACTGGGATTGTTCCGGGTATTGATTTTTTATTCTTCAATTACTTAACCTAATGTACAGCTCTGTTGTCCACTAGGGCACTGCGTGAGCGTTTTCAATTGCGATTGGCAGCTGCACTTATATTTTGTACAGCGCCTAAATTTATTCTATTCTAATTCTATATCGAACTGGTTGCCTATGCGCTGCTGTCACTTTTCTACCCTGTCCATGGTAGAATGATGAGCACGAGGATGTTGCTGTGTGGCTCTTTTTCTTTTTCCAGTCCGATTGGGGGTCCAATATGACTTGCCATTAGCCGATATCCAATTATCAGGGTCCGTTAGAAGAGCATATGCTCAGAAGAGGGTCACGTGTCAGCAGCGGGGGAAGAGCAGCGACGAAAAATTGCTATGACCGAGGCTGGGATTGAAGCCATTACCATCCACTGATGAAGTGAATGTGTGACCACTACGCCACGGGCCCCGGCATTTGCTTCGATATAACGTACACTAATTTTTCCCCCAATTTGAGCTTATTCTGGGTAGCATAGCAAGGCTAATGCTGCAACAAAGCATTGATATGAGTGATTTCGTAGTTTATCCAGGGGTTATAACTGAGAAAATAAAAATGTTCAATGTTTTACGTAATATATCGAAGCAAAATTTACGTTTCATCGAATTCGCTATATCGAGGGAACGTTATATCCGAAGATCACCTGTATAAAGTTTTGAAAATGTACCGTTGGGTAGAATTCCGAAAGTTCTTAGAAGATTTCCTGAAGAAGATTTTCTGAAACAAACCCTGGATGAACTCTTTGTGAAATTTATGATGAAATTGTGGAAGCAATCCAAATAATATTTCTTTAAGCAATCCTTGTAGATATTTCTGGGGGAATCTCAACGAATCGTTGGAGGAATTTATAGAAGAATTCGTGGATGTTTTTCTGAAATAAATTTATGAGTAAGTCCTTCGTGACTCCCTGGAGAAATTTCTTCCGAAATCCCTGAGAATGTACTGGAGGAATTTGTGAGCGATTCTTTGAAGGTTTTCCAAAGCAATCTTTAGAGACACTTGTGAAGGAGTTCTAAATTCCTGATTTTCTGAAGGAATTGCTGGAGGAATTTCTAAAGAAATTAGTTTGAAAGAGTGATGAAGGATTCCCTGAAGGATTTTGTGGAAAAATTTCTTAAATAATCTGTAGGGACATTTATGGAGCAATTTTGGAAGGAATTAAAAAAAAATTTAAAGAAATTTTCAAAAAATATTAGTTTAGAAATTTCTAGTAGAATCTGTGAACGATTTTTTGAAATTCTCTGGTTGATACTTAGGAAGGTTTTCAGAAGTTCTTGGCTATTTTTTAAGGAATCTCAAGAGTTATTCTTTTAGTAAAATCTGAAAAAAAACTGAAGCAATCTTTGGATTATTTTTTGAAAGAATCCCTGACAAATTTTGTGAGGGAACCATCAGTGAGTCCTTAGAGGCAATGATGCAAAATATTACCTCACGAATGCTCAATCAACTTATCAATTGTATTTTCATCGCTTGCGATTGAATTGTACACTGCTCAGCGATGACCAGAGGCAAAGAGGTGGCAAAACGAACATGATGTAACTCACAAACGATTTTGCACACATCTGTCAGTGCGCCACATGCTCACCCGAACAGGCGAACAACACCGAATGGGTTGGTTTTAGAAGCTACGGCACGAACGCTCGACACGCACACAGAAGCAACATTCGCATGTACCGACACCACACCAATAACGTTCCCAGCCTAGATGCTTCGCGATAAGCTGATCGAAAAGCATCGAAAGCGATGAAAAGTCAGGCTTGGCTGGAACGAAACAGCTCAACGGGGAAAAGGAACAGCCAACCATGCTGATCAGCGTCGAGTCTGTTCGTGTACTCAGCGAAGTAAACTACCGAAATGCATCAAAATACCTTATGAAATTTAGCCATAACTGTAAAGTATGGATGCCATAAGAATACCTTTTGAAAATTAAAAATGCTTATTTTGACCTAATTACACTCAGGCAAATAAACCTAAGATTATCATAAGGTCTAACTTATGAAATGGCCTTGAAACAATTCACAACAGCTAGAACGATTTTCATAAGGTCGGTCTATGACGCAGAATCGACTCACAGTTTGGCTTTTATACACATTTAGCAACACGATATTCTCAAGCGTCGATAGCTGCGTGGGTTGGGCACAAGCTCAGTGATCTCGACGTTCAGGGATCGATTCCAGTCTGCATCAATTTGTGATTTTTCTGCTCTTTTCATAAGTTTATTTTATGTAATTAGGTCATAATAAGCATGTTCAATTTTCATAAGGTATTCTTATGGCATCTATACTTTACGGTTATGGCAAAATTTCATAAGGTATTTCGATGAATTTCGGTAGTTTACTTCGCTGAGTGTACATAACCTCAACCCACGCGGCTATCGACGCTTGAGAATATCGTGGTGCTAAATGTGTATAAAAGCCAAACTGTGAGTCGATTTTGCGTCATAAACCGACCTTATGAAGTTCAATCTAGCCGTTATGAATTGTTTAAAGACCATTTCATAACTTTATTTGCCTGAGTGTGTGCTATTCGTACGGGAGGTTGGTTTGATAAAGCGAGGTAGGGTGAAAACGTATTCGTTGTCGAACGCGAATCGCATCATTTCGTGAATGTTTTCACCAAATAGCAAGCTTCCTTAGAGGAAATATAAAGTTTTTTAATGGATTTCTTGGATAAATTTCTAGAAGATTTCTTAGACTTTTCTCTGAACAAATACCTAGAAAACTTCCAAAAACCCGCACTTGAATTTTTTTTTGAGACAATCCCTGAAATCTTGTTTTACTATTGAGAAATTATTGATGGTTTTCTACGCGTTTTTTTTTACTTCAACTCTGTGTGAAGAATTAGCTTTAGTTAAAATTCACAAATAAAAAAAAAATTAAAAAAAAATTTAAAAAAATCTGTTTTGATAAGTCATTTCGTTTTTTTTTCTTTGCAGGTAAGGCGATAATAAGGTTGAACTGTAGCTTGATGCGTAGGTATGAGCAGCGGATTAAGGGTTGTGGGAGCCCGGGGCCGGAACGGAAAGGCCCCTCGGAGGTACACATGCGATGAGCAAAAAAGTTATCTCTTTGTTTTTTCGAACAGTACTTATGCAATATAAAACACAAAGCTAATGTGCTGCAGCCGAAACTGTTTTTTGTGCAGACTCCTAAAATATGGAGATCCGTAGCCCTTGTCCCGCCCCACTAGATCCGGCTCTGGGTATGTAGGTTTTCTCCACTTTTTTCAATTAGTAATTTAAAATGACACTTTGAAACTTTTGTGGCGAGTTGAAAGTAAGTAAGGTACGCCGGGGCAAGTTGAAACGGGTGGGGCAAGATTAAACAGCGGGTTAACATGATGTTTTCCAATGATGTTAGACAGCTCAAATGCCATAACACATAGTTTCTGGTTCAAACAATCTTTTAGCGAAATAATAATTTCCAAATTGTATTTAATAGGGGAGACTGAGGAGACTTGATCTCTGGGGAGACTTGTTCCCCCCATATTTTCTCGGAATCAAAAACATTTTTCTTCTAGCATATTTTTTCCAAAACTACTCCTGGACTAACGACTATGGGCTTCAAGTGATTTCGATTGTACATTGCATTATTTTTTAACGGCTGATGGTTTGTTTTCAGTCCTTCAGAAATCTTTTGGGCGGTTCCGAAAAATCTCAATAACTTTGTGAAAATTGAACCAAATTGTGTCAAAATTTCACAGCACATAGTTTAAATAAAATACTTTCAAACATATTTATCCAAATAAGGCTGTTGTTTACATATTTTAATTAATTCGACTTAGTATACACAACAGTCACATGGAGAGACTTGATCCCTCGAGGATTACACACACATTATTCATGTGAAAAATAAAATTCTATTCGGAAGCCTCTATTTACTAGTCTATTCAACGAAAAAATGTGTCAGATAATTATAACTTTTGTACAAATCAAGAAAAGGGGGATCAAGTCTCCCCATTTTGAAAATACGGCATATCCTTAAAAATTTAAGGACATCTTACAATTTCAAACACTCCATGTTCATCGAAAATACAAGAAAACTCGAAAAGAAAATGAAAAGGAAGACTCTGAAATTATTTTCCCTTTAAATAAACCATGTGCTCAAAGGGGGATCAAGTGTCACCCACTTTTGAAAAATACATCATAAGACATGCCTCCATAAAAACACAGTTTTGAAAACTTTAACAATAATTAAAGGCCTTCTGTTGTGTATTAACTTGCAATAGATGTTTACCTGCCATTTTGAACGGAAATCGGATCTAGTTTTGTGTTTTTTCTTAAAGTTTCAGGTAAATTAAGAAAAAGGGATCAAGTCTCCCAAGTCTCCCCTACCATATCAAAACACTGTGTTTCATCTTGCCCTACCCGTTTCAACTTGCCCCGGTGTGCCTTACATACTATTTAGGATTTTCTGTTATTTTTTCATGTCATGTATCTTTTTTCATTGATAAAATCTCTTTGTCAAACATGAATTTGTATTCGTTTGATGGACATCAGAGCTGTCAAAACCTTGCTTCAATGTTGGTGGGAACATTATTTACTCAAAGATATATTTTTTTTGTTATTTACCCATGAAACAATATGAGTAATCATGAACCGTTCATTGATGGAACAACTAACATTGCAAGAATTGATCTACAGAGCTACGGTTCATCTGCTTGGTGCATGGTTCGTGACCCCACCCATGGTACTATGCAGCATTCTGGGCATTTTTCACATGCTCACGAAATTATTGCCATGTCAAGTCACAAAACATATTCAAAAAAAAAAATCTTATAATCAAATTAATTTCAGGTCTCAGATTTTCGAAGATTTGTGAATACTGCCATAGAGCTATACTGAGTTTATTTTGGTTTATGTTAGTTTTGAGTACAACCTGAAATATGTATGGCTTGATAATATTGCTTAGGTGGCTTCGCCATATCCGAAACTTTTTTTGAGAGTCACCATTGTTCGAATAATCTTAAATTCAAGAATACTTGGCTACCAGTTTGGTCTCCACAGTATCGTATCAACAAAATCATACCATTCGTAAGTACGACGGGAAACACAATCCACAGCACTACATTCATTGCTTGCAATCAACTCGCAAAAACCAATTCTAGTACAAGAGACACGTTCTGAATGAGCAAAACAAACTGACGATGAAAGTAATGGTTCGTGTGCTATGCTATTTAGAAGAAAAACTATTCTCAAACGAGAATCTAGAGTGCAATTATGGCTGAAATAGTCTCACTAAAATGTGCAAAGATTCAATGTTTTAAGATTATTGGTTTTCAACGTAGTTGAACGAAAATTTCTTAGTGGAATCTCCATGTTAGCTCTTTCATTTAAGCAATAGTTGGATGTCATTCATATGAAGTCTTCGTTTTAAGGGACATCCTCGTGATAATCCGGCACGATGAAAGTGCAGCAAAAGTAAAGATCCTGTGTGTCTTTTGTCGACACCGGAAATCCATTTCCTGGGCGATTAGGCACTGGTCTGCTACTGACTGGTTAGGCCAGTCAGTCAGTGCTGCGATGGACGTGTGAACGTTTCGTACGTGACAGAATAGCAGATTTTGTGCCATCAAACTGACTGAACGACTACGGTCGTCATTCGAAGACGAAAAACTGCCTCTACTAGCGAACGATAGTGGTCATCAGTGGATCCTGTCCGGGCGGATAATTCAATTCCGTGTTCAGAATGCTGGTTTGGGTTGATTGCTTTGGAGACTCATTTTGGTGAGGAACTAGGCCAATGGAGAGGATGAGATGCAACTGCTGGAGCAGGTTGGAATCACAATATTGATTCAGATGGTTTGCGGGGGGTTCAATAGAAGAATACGAGAAGACATCAAATCGAAATGATAACCAAATGTAGAATTTCAAATTTTCATCAGGTTTACATCAATTTAAAAAATTCTTCACAAAACGCATCGTTGGAATAAATGTGTAGTTTTATATACGCAGGAACCTCTTTATATGCCATGGGCTGCATCAATTAAAAGTGGGAATAAAACAGGAAGTTTTGTGCATAAACTAAGTTAGAACTTTCAACGAACGTACTTAATTGTAGAAAAAAGATTTCTTTGGATGTTTGTTATAATTCCAAAATGTTTCCTAATGTTTTGGGGAAAATTCGTTTTAGTGGGAATAAAGACCTTTCAGAGTTGTTTCAAAAGGTTGAACGGGCGTTACAGATCCCTGACGTGCCCCTGGGACCCCCTGAAACCTGAAAACGTCCCTGAACTAGCCCCTGAAGCGCCCTAGGATCCCCTGAAACACCCTGGGATCCCATGGGACGCCTTTGAAACTCTTTGGAGCACTCTTGAAACTCCCCGAAATCCTCTGGAACGTCCTGAGACTCCATGGAATTACTTGGGACTCTTTGATTGGTTTTCAGCTCGCATCTCCAATTTTACCGACAGTCTAGTTATGATAATTACTTCCACCGTGTGTTTCCCTCACACCAACCAAACCAATTGACTGTCAAGTACCTTTGTATAGGAAGGAATGTAATTACCATCCACACAGCCAAACGGTAAATGGTTTCACCTTCCCGGTGACAAGTACTTCTGTTTCGAGCATGAATTCAATGCAAACAGAAGAGCTTGGTCCCATTCTCCTGACAGGATGTACCCACCCGTATCTCCCGCCCGGCATTATTGTCTCGTCGTCGCTTGTTTCTTGATTTAAAATGGTCTCTTCAATTGGATCGGCGGTTGTTGAAGAAAAGCAGCAGCAGATTGTTGTAATAGAGCAGGTTGGCTGTCACGGCAACGCAACAGAAGCTACCCTCCAGGGGGTGTGTGTTGAGTTGAGAAGGATGTTGAAAATTGCCGCTTGTCTGTTGTTTCAATCTCCTCCACATGGCGCGCGGCCCGGTAATAATGTCGATTGTCGTCGTTGTCGTTGCAAGTGACGCTGACGATGAAGTTGTCCTAGCTGAGGTACATCGGGGCAAGTTGAGATAGTTTAAAGCTGAGACGTTTAAAGTTGAAAACTTTGCGAAAAAATCAATTCATTTACCTGCAGATGTAGTATCAGGATTTTTTGGGGAGATTTTTGTAAGAACCCTCCAGGTATTTTCCCAAAAAAATCCTTCAAAGATTTTAGGAACTATTCCAGAGATTTGGACAGGAGTTTCTCACTAAGGGTTCATCCAGTTATTCATCAGCGGTTTCTCCAATAGCTTCTCCAGAAGTTTCTCCAGATGTTCCTACAGGAGATTCTCTAGCAGTTTGTGCAGATACTTTTCTTCTGAAATACTTCTAGAGATCCCCACGAATTAATCTCGTTGAGTGGTTTTCCTGGAATTCATCCAGAGATTCTAAAAAATCAAGAATTCTACTACAGCAGCCATTCCATAGAAAAACGATATAGTGCATCTCCGATTGTCGTGAAACTTGGTGGGCTTGTAGTTCTTCGGAAATAATTAGACGCGTATTTTTTTTTTATTTCGTCATTGTCACCCCGTCATATAGGGTGGTCCAAAAAATTAAGGTTTTTCAAAACTAAAATTTTTCAAAAAATCGTAACTTTTGAACCAGTTGACCGATATTAAACATCTTTTTTTGTTTGAAAGCTATTGAATTGTAGTTTTCAGGAAAAATACGTTAAAGGGACTAAAATGTAAAGAGCACTATAAAATATGCAAATATATTAGTTTTCACGTTTTCATGGTCTCGGGACCAAAGAGGTACCCTGGTTTTATATTTTTATCAGAAAATTCAGGAAATTTGGCGTAACATATCTAAAACTGCTTGAAATGGCAAATTCTCAAAAAACTATGCATAGTATTGCTTTTTAAAGTGATTCCTGGTGGTTTTGGTATCCATAATATTATAAGGAATCAAAATATAATCAAATTTAAAAAAGTGTCTTGTATGGGAAAATTAGACCTTTTATTTTCAAAAAATCATACCTCAAAAACTAAAAAAACATACAACTCTGATTTTTTGATATGTTACGCCAAATTTCCTGAATTTTCTGATAAAAATATAAAACCAGAGTACATCTTTGGTCCCGAGACCATGAAAACGTGAAAAAACTAATATATTTGCATATTTTATAGTACTCTTTACATTTTAGCCCCTTAACGTATTTTTCCTGGAAACAACAATTCAATAGCTTTCAAACAAAAAAAAAAGAAGTTTAATATCGGTCAACTGGTTCAAAAGTTACGATTTTTTGAAAATTTTTAGTTTTGAAAAACCTTAATTTTTTGGACCACCCTGTATGAAAATTGATCACCCTAATGACGAAATTAAAAAAATACGCGTCTAATTATTTCCGAAGAACTACAAGCCCACCAAGTTTCACGACAATCGGAGATGCACTATATCGTTTTTCTATGGAATGGCTGATATAGGGTAATTGTTCCCTTCGTTGTGGTAATACCTAATGTTGTGGTGATGGCAA
>NW_026917821.1:0-7000 GCF_035046485.1 Aedes albopictus
AGAAAGCGGCGTACCAGATTTCGATGGCATCCTATATTTAGCAAGGAGAACACCAACACGAATTGCGTGACATGATGTTTTCATGCCATTTCGTTCCTAAAATCGTCAAATAATCAAACGGTCCTTTTCAGGACCACCGAAAATAATTCCTCAAAAGTTGGAAATCAGATAATTTCATTCCATCAATCGAGAAAAGTATGGTTCAATCGAGAAATGAGAGATTGAATTCCGGCCACTAATCGTTCCACCCAGAATTTAGCAACGCATTGTCCTATCAGAACCATTTTTCGTGAAACATTGGGGAGCGTTGAGAAATTACGTCACGTTAAAAAGGGGGGGGGGGGTGTCAGCAAAGTGTGACGACCCATACAAAAATTTCAGAGATCCCATACAAAAAGTGTGACATAGGGATGAGGAGGGGTTGAAAATGACTAATTTTTGTGTGCCGTAATTTAAGGACGAACCCTTGTTTAATTCTAGCATTTTTCGAATTAAAATGATCTAAATATTTTTATATTTTTTGTTACTTTATTTCTTAAATAAAAATTTCTCTCATTTCTTGGTTAAAAATCGTTTGAAGCGTCCGAAGCATGCGGGGCGGGTCATGCAATCGAAATAAACTGGAAAGCCCGCCGAATGGGAGGAGCTTCATCTGCTAATCTAGGGGCATAAAAGCTGTTCCCTCTGATTTCTTTCGTCATTTTCATTGGATCAGTCAGGGAGGGTGGAGGTGGATATCACGTCCACGGCTGCGCAGCAGCACGTCAACTTCGACGAGTGATAGCACCAGGAATCTCATCCACTGATCACGGCTGCGGTGGGCCTGGCAATGGAAGTTACCTCCGCAGCTGGGTAAGCTGCGCACCAACTCAGCGACGACTCTCGACTATCTATCTGATAGAACCAGGAATCTCATTCACGGCAGCAGGCGGCGGCAGTTTTCGATGGCTTTCCGCATTCAGTGCGGATAATTTTCAATTGTCTTTCTAAAATCAACCGTTATTTGAACGGACCTTCTCAGGACCAGAGAAAATTATTCCTTAAGAATTATGAACCGGATAATTTTCGGATATATTCCATCGATCGGTAAAAGTGTAGTGCATTCGAAAAGTGAATGGTTGAATGCTTGGTGGCTCAGCAACAGCAAAATCGATCACTAATCTTTCTACACGAAATTTAACAACGCATTATCTTATTCGGACAAATGTGCCTGGAACATTGCTTCATTCTAATATTTATCGAATTAAAATGATCTTAACTATTCAATACTTCAATTAGTTTATCCGTTCGATTAAAAATTGCCTCAAAGAACGGTTGATTAGTCGTTTGAAGCGTCTGACACAATGTGGGTGGGTCATACAAACGGAATAAACTGGAAAGCCCGCCGAATGGGAGGAGCTTCATCTGCTAATCTAGGGGCATAACAGCTGTTTCCTCTGTTATCTTTCGTCATTTTCCTTGGATCAGTCAAGGAGAAGGGAGATGTCACCTCCCAGCTTGGCAGCAGCACACAAACTCAGCGATGACTCTCGGCTATCGTGGTGGCAGCACCAGGAATCTAATCCACGACAGCAAACGGCCACATTCAGTATGGGTAAAATCACATTGCGTGATGAGTTCATGCAGTTGCCTTGCCAAAATCTTCCGTTTTATAAACGGTCTTTTCCAGGATCAGTGAAAATGATGCCTCAAGAGTTATGATTCGGATAATTAAAAGCGACAGACTGAAAGCTTGGTAGTTCAGCAATAGTGAAGTCGGCCACTAATATGTTCTTCCCGGATGAAAACAACGTACACACTTAATTTGGAGTACCGTGTTCGGTAAATTTTTGACGAAAATAGAACAGCTGTATACAGCTATACTGCATTGTTTACCTTTTGCACCAGGTTTGACAGCTGTTGTACTGAGCCTCAGTAAAATTGATTACCGAAGCTACCGAAATAGTTCTGCTGTTCTATTTTCGTCAAAAAAATGCTGAACAGGCAATTCAGGATTGAGTGTGTATAGTCCATTTTACGAGCCGATTTTATGAATGAATTTTGACAGAAGGTAGCGTCCAATAACCCGTGAAAACCAATATCATCATCAACATTGTTGTCACTTCATAAAATGGCTCATTGTCGGAAGAGTTTCACGTTAAACTTTAGTTGAAAAGATCTATCTAATGCCGTTCAATTATCTAATAATTCAGCTGAATAACAGCTTCTTGAGTTAAAGTTAGCTTAAGAGTGATTTGTTTTACTCTTATCACACTTAAATTAAATCGCCGACCTCAGCAAACGGATTGCCGAGAATCCAACATCCGAGAATCCGGTAATAATTTTCACTTTCTCGGTAAAAGTTTTACCGAGATGTCGTTAAAACTTTGCCGAGATCTCGGTAATCAAACTTTTTACCGAGATCTCGGCAAAGTCCACCGAGACTCGGTAATGGTTTACCGCAGTGAATCAAAATTCAACCATCGCGCAACAATAATGACAATGTCGCAACCTGTATTTGTTGCGACAAACAAACCCATGCGACATAAGTTTGTCCCAACTTGAAAATAATGGGATTAACATCGTACACCACGAGTTTAGAGATTTTTAAGCCTTGCATTGCGATTTTCGAACGGTAACTTCGAGTCGGTAAACACTGCAACTCTGGTGAAGCTCTATCATCAAACCGTTTCGACTTTGGGTTAGCAATAATTGATTATTCACGAGTTGAAAAGTACGCAACAAATTCAGCTTCCGTTTTGTCTGCAACAAAAAATTTCGAGATCATGTCATTATCTGTTACCAGTAGGGATAAAGAGTAATCGTCGCACCTTCTTTGTTGCTTGTTTTGTGCCTCTTTTGTCTGACAATTGTCTTCACTGGTTTACCGAGAATCAGTAAATATTTTACCGAGATATCAGCTGTTGGATTCTCGGTAAACCGTTTACCGAGATCAATTTCTGAATTTAAGTGTGATACAGCAAAAATGTTTGTTGGGTTATGAATGCGTTCAGCGAAAGCGATCACAACAACTTTACTCAACACATCAGTCCACCATTTGTATTGTCATAACAATAAACATTGTATATTATGGAAATATAAAAGTCGGAATCTCGTTCCAGTCTTTGTCCTACGTCAACATTGCGGTTATGTCTCAGACATTACCCACTCCTAGTTTTTGGGTTTCGGAAACAGTAGTTTGTAGCTATGGATCACCAATCCGGAGACGGCGGGTTCGATTCCCGTTGCAGTCGGGAAAATTTACTCGACTCCCTGGGCATAGTGTATCATTGTACTTGCCTCACAATATAACAATTCATGCAATGGCAGGCAAAGAAAGCCCTTCAATAAATAACTGTGGAAGTGCTCAAAGAACACTAAGTTGAAGTGAGGCAGGCCAAGTCCCAGTGGGGACGTAGAGCCACAAAGAAGAAGAAGAAGAAGTTTGTTAGCCTAAGGTCCCCTATCCACCATGGTGGGGCTGTCAACTTAGGTATAGCTTCTGGTGGAGGAGCATTTCATACTCAGCCGCTGGATGCTAGAACAGACGCTGTTTCAGTCACACGACACCTCCTTGGTGAGCAGACGCTCGAGACGTACCTCCTTAATCTAGCTGAAGTCAGAAGGACAACAGTGCCCAGGCTGCACTACCAGTTTAGCACACAACTCTTAGCTGGCGGCCTTTTTCATAATTGTGGCTAACAATATTTTCTTCCTTATTCCTGATCAAATCAGGACGACTTTGATAGTCTCATGCTTCTGTGTCCTGTTAATACCTAATAGAAATCGGAAGCTGTCTAGCTGCTACATATAGCAGACCAAAACTTCATTCGAAAGAAAATATGGCTATGGGTAACGATAATTCCTGCCTCCACCGAATGAATGCGAACCATGTTGTCCACCCACGTGCTGAATCACTCTCCCCCCCTTTTTTTCCTGTGAGATTTTGTGTGTGTATGAATTGATTACATTTCCCTCCCCGACACTGTTGGTTTCGGCTATTACTAGTGCCAGTCTGGCTAGTAGCAGCGAGCGGACTTGTATGTGCCACAGGCAGCTTTGTACAAGGGGCGAGACACACTTCAGTAAACCACTTCACACCCACTTTTGGCAGAAGGGTCATCCCCGCACGGTTCTTATGCTCCACTCCACTACGATATATTATGCTGCCTGCATGGGGCATGGGAGGGCATTGATTGCGGATTGTGTATTGGAACCAAACCCTTACAATTTTGGGAACCCAACAAAGGTGGATCTCCGCCACAAATTATGGTTCATCAAAGCGACGACGATGAAGATGATGAGGGACGAGACGTTTAGGAGGGTTGTTGGTCATCATAACACCCATGTGATAATACGGTGGAGCAGACGGAAGAATCTTTTTGAGCTGTCTGATGGCTCGGCCTTTAGGCATCAAGTGGACGAAAGGGCATCAGCTTGTTTTCTAAGCTAAGTGACTCCGAGAACCGTTGGTGTTTGACAGCTCCAAGTGGCTAATCAATCGAATCAGTTTATCCGGGAATACGTATTCCTGCATAATCTGCCGTAGCTGGTCTCGATCGATTGTATCATATGCCAATTTAAAAACGATGAACAAGTGATGTGTGGGCACGTTGTATTCGCGGCATTTCTGCAACACCTGGCGGATGGCGAACATCTTCTTCTTTTTACCGCGTCCGCCCATGAATCCAGCCTGATATTGCCCCTTGTAGACAGCGCTCAGAAGTGTGATTGTGCGGTAGTTCCCGCAATCCAACTTGTCGTACTTTTTATAGATGGGACATACGATACCTTGCACACAGACAAACAGACGTAACACACAGCTGGTGGAAAAGTTGCACGAATCACTGTGTTGTGAAATATCGTCAACAGAAGGCGCTAGTGTGAAACGTCAAACGCATAGAAAAATGATACGCGCGCCTCTGGTTGTGAAAGCCACAACTATGAAAATTTAAAATGATCGTTAAAAGCGTGGTCGATGGAAATTTCGCAAGTGTTACGTCTGTTTGTCTGTGCCTTGCATCTATTCTTGCGGTCACATCTCCCTCCCAAATTTTGGTAATGAGCAGGGTAGTGCTCTCACCAGTGCTTCTCCACCGTATTTTAGAAGCTCGCTTGGTAGTTGATCTGCTCCAGCGGCTTTGTTTGTTGTTATACAACCGGGCAACCTCCTCCTCAATCTCCTGGACGTCAGGGGCCGGAAATCTTTCATCCTTTGCATGTACTCCTAGATCTGTTTCTAAGCTACCATCGGTGCTTGTAACGTCGCCGTTAACTTGCTAATCGTAATGCTGTCGCCATCTCTCGACCACCTCATGCTCGCTCGTGAGAAGATTTCCATGATTGTCTCTGCACATGCCGTCGTGCCACAAGCTTTTGAGCGAGCGGGTCAGATTCTCGTAGAACTCCCATATGTTCTTAGCGTGGTACAGCTCTTCCATCGTTTCGCGATCTCGTTCTTCGTTTTTCAACAGTTCGCATACGCCGTCGTACCAGTCGTTTCTATGATTCGGGGGAGTCGCGAAAGGCTAGTGCTGCAGCCGAGGTACTACCTATGGCGGATCGGATGTCCCTCCAGCCATCTTCAAGTGTAGCTGCGCCAAGCTGCTCTTCCGTTGGTAGGGCCACTGCTAACTGCTGCGCGTAGTCTTGAGCCACTTCTACGTTACGCAGCTGCTCGATGTTGAATAGCGGCGTTCGACTTCTTCGTCTTGAAGCTTGAGGCATGGTGCATCTGAACTCTCGCCTGAATCAGAGATTCGCGCGATATCAATTAACCGAGTGATAAAGGGCTAACAGTACCCACCATCACACAAATTAAACTTTCATAAGAGCAAAGGGACGAACGAGGACGACAAAACACATTCCGCCATCGATTGTATACGGTTGACTCACGTACGGACGGAATGAAGAAAAAAAAAGAAAAACAATCCGAAACGACTTCGGATACACTTCCTGGTTACTATTAAGTTAAGAGCATCTCGCCCCGGAGAATCCATTAGAATGGACCATTTTTACTTGCCAGCCAGCAGTGCAGAGTGGAAGCGACGGATCCCGTGGAAGGAAGAGCAGTATTATTTGCTTCCGCTTTGTTGTCGTTTGGGGCTTGACTCGTCGGAGTTGTACCAGTACCGCGAATGCTGCCCCGTCGACGATGGTGATGCCTTTGTTGCCGCTCGCTCCGGTTTTGGAAAACGGTTCTTTCTGTCGCCGCCCTTTCGTGAAATCAATATTTGGCGAACGTGAAAACGGTTGTACGGAAGTCGTTTACATGAAGAGCTCTCTCGTCTGTTGGTCGGAGTAACTGGAGTAACTACTACGATGATTTCTTTTTTATGCGGTAACAGTTGCCAGAACAATGACCAAATGCTAAGAAATGAGTGTAGGACGATGTGTTTATGACAGATTAAATGGAGAGAATTTGATTTGGATTATAAGTAAATATTTGTAAATAGTATAATATATTCAGGGATGGTGATTGCAAAAGGTAAACTCAAACACTACGTTACATACAAAAAAAAACATCCAATTAGAACAGGAAGCTCTGCCATCCGCTCTCCGTCATGTGACTTATACCCTCTGACTTCTGATTTCTACTTTCTTGAAATTTCATCCTTATAGTTTCTGATTTGCGCTTTTTGTCATCTGCCATCTAATTTGTATATTTTATTTTTTATCTTGTGTATTTGTCTTCTACCTTCTACCATTTGATTTCTGCTCTGTCATTTGCATCAACCTTCTACCTCTGTCTTCTGCTTTTTAAAAGCTGCTTTTTTATTTCTGCCTTTTGATGTATATTTTCTGCCTCATGTTTTGCCTTCTATCTTCTGCTTTTGTCTTCTGCCTTTTTCGGCGAATATCTGCTTTCTGCCTGCTTAAAAGATGTGAGTTTTGTTTTTTTTTTGTTCTAATGTTTCTCCTGATTCTTTTTCATTTTTTGATTTTCATGATGTTCTTGAATATGAATATCTTGTTTCTCGTGATTCTTTTGATTTTCTTCTTCTCTTAAATCTTTTAATCC
>NW_026917822.1:0-1228 GCF_035046485.1 Aedes albopictus
TGTTGGTGCTTCATGTTAGTGCCAAAAAAATGTGTATTATAAAGTGTTTCGTGATTAAAATTGGACTCTTCCTTAACGTGGGCGTCTTACCCCCAGTTCCCCTAAGCATACACGCCAACTTGGGACGTAGTTGGGAGGGCATGGCCTCTTAAAATCAATGATCTACCATTGAAATGGATGCTGTTTATCCTTATTAGGCATATTCACGTGGGAACTAGTGCATGTAGCCGAAAAAAGTTACATTTTGTTCAATTTTGAAGAGCTTTCCCCTCAATCCCCCCCCCACCCCTCCCAACTACGTCACAAGTTGGCACGTATGTGCATAAGCCATGATTTCCTACTATTTGAAATGTTTCATGAAATTGCGAATGAAATAATCAAAGATTGCCTTGGTGATCGCGATGTTTAATCAGAAACAGCGTAAACTGATTAAACTGAAACATTTCAAATAAGCAGAAAATGGCTTCCCGAGTAGGTGGAAAAATCTGATGAATAGCATATTCAGTTATGATTGATTGAATTACTGAAGAGCAAAAACTGATATTGGTTTGATTGATATAAGAGGTAAAAGAACAGAAATAATAGCAAAATTCATTATGGTGAACTACTCAATAATAGCTCGTTAAGATATTACAAGATCAAAACAATAGCAGACAAGATTTGACACTTTTTTCTTGAAAAAAAATGTCAGCATGCTGCATTGAACATACGACCTTAGGATTCACAGGCGGCGATGCTTACCACTCAACTGTGGCTCGCTGTTGTAAATAACATGGGAATAAGAGCATACGGTTCTTCGTTTCCACAGCTCAGAAAGGGGCACATGGCATTTCACTAACATTGAGCCATCTCTATGGGTGTATGTGTTCAATTTCGTGCAGAAGAGCTAAACTTGCTCTTATGTTGAAATTTTCAGCTATTTTGACAAAACACAAACTTATATCATATCACTTTGAGCTATTCGTGCGATATTCATTAGATTTTTGAATAACTCATCAAAATCACATCGAGCTATGACAGCAAAAAGTGTTCGATTTGAGATATGATTTAGATATTCTCGTCTACCAGGGTTACGCAGCAATTTAATCTGTTTAGTGAGGTTTAGTGAGTACCCCTTTGATAATACTGTATGTTGATAAAATGATTACGACCAGTTCACTTCTGTCGAACGGAGTTCTTTCCTCACATGTCATCCTAGTGACACCCAAAGGAGCTGCTGTTACCATAA
>NW_026917822.1:1251-7000 GCF_035046485.1 Aedes albopictus
TTGAGCGTGAAAACTGCTTTCGAATTTTAAATGATGTCAATTATGTAAATGACGAATCCTTCAACCTGTGGAGTGGACCTGGTGTGATGGTAAGAACGCTTGACTATCACCCGAGGACCTGGGATCGAATCCCACTCCCGACAAACTCGCAAAATGTTAGTTCTTCCTTCGGAAGGGAAGTAAAGCGTGCGTCCCGAGTTGACGGATTGTAACATAAGGCTGAATTTCATAAGGCTGAATGCACAAAAGGCTGAATACGAAAGGCTGACATCAAGAAAATGTAACATAAGGCTGAAATTAAAAAAGGCTGAAAAAATGAAAACGCATGTAAACGTTATAACACTACTTCCTTTTCTTGGAGTAACGCCCGAACTGAGATCGAGCCTGCTTCTCAGCATTGGCTTATCGTGTAACAGGTACAAAGATACTCAATGTCAAAGGGAGTCAAGAAAATTTTCAAAATTGTTGGTCCGAACGCGAATCAAAAAAAAAAAAAAGACACGGACACCGTCTTCAGCCAGAGGCTGTACAGACTGAACGAAACTTAACACTAGACAACGGACACGACACACATTACGAGTACCAGTGAATACGAGGAAGAAACGAACATAGGGCGGAATTAAAAGGTACGAAACTGATTACACTCATTCGAAGAAACGAAAGAAAAAAGCGGGAATCGAATACTCACCCCATGACATGGTACTTTTATACGCTTGGTGACGCTAACCGCACGGCCACGAGGCTCCACGCGAATCGTACGCGTAACCCTCAGCAAGGGCCTCAGTTTCGAAACTGAGCTTTTAGTGAAAAGACTAATCGTGCATACCAACGAATACAAAAAGGAACTGATGATATTCATATCGTTAATTTATCCTTCTTCAAACACGACCTATTCTTTCGAGTCATATTGTTTTGAAGATTGTTGTCACTACGACAACTGGAACTGGACGTGGGCTTCGTAGTCGAGCGGTTAGCGGCGTCAGTCGTCTAGGTGTCTCGTAAGCCTCGGAGTTTGGGTTCGATTCCCGCTCCAATCGGGGGAAACTTTTCGTCGAACTGGAAATTCTCCACTGGGCCACTGGGTGTCATTCATATGTGTTGTCCGTTGTCTAATGTTAGTTATGTTCAGTCTGTGCAGCCTCTGGCTGAAGACGGTGTAATTGTCTTTTAAACATCATCAGAGATCTTCCCTTCTTTGAAATATAAGCTATTCTTTTGAAAAATATTGTCTTTGTAATGTAGGCGTTCAATAATCCATAGGTAGCAGTGAATCAAAATTCAACCATCGCGCAACAATAATGACAATGTCGCAACCTAAATTTGTTGCGACATTCTACCCAACGCGACATAGGTTTGTCCCAATTTGAAAAGAATGGGATAAAGATCATGCACCACGAGTTTAGAGATTTTAAGCCTTGCAAAGTGATTTTCGAGCGGTAACTTCGAGTCGGTAAACACTGCAACGATACTGAAGATGTATCATCAAAAAGTTTCGATTTTGGGTTGGTAATAATTGATTATTCACGAGTTGAAAAGTACGCAACAAATTCAGCTTTTGTTTTGTCTGCAACAAAAAATTTCAGGATCATGTCATTATCTGTTACCTGTTGGGATAAAGAGTAATCGCTGCGCCTTCTTTGTTGCTTGTTTTGTGAATCTTTTGTCTGGCAATTTTCTTCACTGATCCATAGCATTATGACCAGTCGTAAAACTTTCCGATTCAGAACATAGTAACTGAAGCATGTTCCCCCAAAATTGCTTAGTTTGGCCAATCATGAACTAGGGACGGTAGGACGGTCAATCGTCATGCTCAAGTAAAACCAATGCAAGTGCCATGGCTGGGTAATCGACCAACAAGCAAATTTTCAAATTAATGGATGTGTGTAATTATTCCAAAATGGAAGTGATCTGCTTGTCGGAGTTGTTAGTGTTGACGTTGAGGTTAGCCTTTAGGCTAGTACGTTTGAAAACTAGTCGAATAACTATTTCAGCCTTTTGTGTTTCAGCCTTTTGTTATATCAGCCTTTCGTAATTCAGCCTTTTGTACGTAACCCCAAGATGAACTACCCTAGGGCTAAAAATCTCTTTAATACAGATAAAAAAATCCTTCAACTTTAAAGCGAGCTTGTGCTTCATCCTTCGCCGCCACACTCTGTTCTCATGCACACTGCCTTAAACCGTTCTCAGCACGCGTCGCTCAAAAAGTGTGAGTGTTTGTAGGTTCTCTTCGAACATGGTCCATGTCACTTTTCCGTAGAGAACTACCGATCTTATAAGGGGCTGTCCATAAACCACGTGGTCATTGGGGGGTGGGGGGCGGGGTTTCGGCCAATGACCATTTTGTATGGACGAATAAAAAAATGTGTATGGACTAATGACCACGCGGGGGGGAATGAGAAGTCCCAAAAAAATGACCACGTGGTTTATGGACAGCCCCTAAGCGTATACAATGGAACATTTGGTGCGGGGGTGAATCTTTGTTGACAGCAGTTTCTTCTGAAGACTGATATTACTCGACGAACATTATTATCAGTCGTTAGTCGTTAGTCGTTGGCACCCTGATTTTCCAGATTTCCCGCTTTCTTCCCTCTATATCTTGCCCTACATCTTCACTTGACTTCGGAGAGAGATCGAAAAAATCGACAATTGAATCAAATAACTGCTAAGATTGAAATACGACTGTATGATTGACTCTCTTGGCTAACGGCTACGCAGTCTTGGGATTTAAAAAAGGAGTTATCGCCATTGCCAAAAACCGTTGAACTAAAAGTGATTCCGAAGTCATGTACCAAAAACGACAAAAAAAAAAGGTCAGTTACAGTTAGACGAAGCAATTGACAAAAAAACGATAGTAATTATTTTCCCCCTGAGGAAGACACTATCCCCGTGTCAAAACGTCGGGTGAATAAAACAATTCGAGTAAATCAAATTACCTGATTACAGCATCAAAATCTTGTTACTAGAAGCGTAGCTATTTATATTCTTCACTTTAAACTGCACTCTGGATCCAAATTTCAATTCAAAACTAAAAATTGTGCTAAAATAGGGTATTGGTTCCCTTATTAAGCATGTGGCTCCCATTTTCATCCTACGGGAGGGATTGAAGCGCTGTTTGTTTTGTTTCTTATTTTTGTATTTTTTGTTAGAAGTGAGCACCCATGAAAACAAAAAGAACGGAATCAAACGGCGCCGTAATCGCTTGTTTTCGAATAGGATGAACATGGGAGCGTGAGATTACTGATGGAACACATACCCTATATTTTTAAAACGGGGATCTGTAAAGGAATATTGTGTCCATGTACTGGTGTATTTAGATAAGATCATGGTGATGATATTGTAAGCCTTATGCCGTTTTTCTTTATTATACACGGAGAGACGAAACTACTCAAAAGTGAGTTCTTTCCACCCAACTTCGGGGTTGCGTGCGTCAAGCCAATTTTGAGTTGATGGAATCGATGTTTTTGTTGGGTTGTTCCCGCTTGCTTCCATGTGAAAAAAATACCTAATTTTAAGTTATATCCACTCAACCGAAATTTTGACTAGGTTGTATTCACTCAAATTTGAGTACTGGGCTAGAAACTCAGTTTTGGCTTGACGCACGGAACTGCAAAAGTTGGGCTGTTTCTCTCTTCACTCTCTGACAACAACAGAAAGAGCGCATGAAAAGGGAGATGAAAAAGAACTCAAAATTGAGTTTAAAAGTACCTAATTTTGAGTTTTTCAGTTTCTCCGTGTACAGTTCCAACCTGGGTTGGAACTGGATCAGATCACAGTTTCAACCCCAACCCGACTTCGGTTTCGCTTGTACTAAAGTTTATTTGACGTTGTTTGTTTATACATTTTCCGCCAATCCAGTTCCAACCCAGGTTAAAAAAGAAAAACGGCATTACTGTGTCGGCATGGTAATCGGCGGCAGCTTGGAAACAATGCGGCTAAAGAGTAACAGCAACAAACCCAGGAATCAACTGCGGCATATCACTAAAAACATTGTTCTCGAACACTTGAGAAACCGCACACCGGTGTCACGCAGGCAACGGCACCCATCTAGCTCTGCCACCGCGCACCGCCTCCCGAAGAACGACAAACACAAGCTGGCTAGTAGGCTCGCGCACACAGCTTAAACAGGGCCGGCGAAGCTGGCCCGCAACTCAACTCGTCGAAAACTTATCGTTTACTGTTTTACATGCATGTTTATTGGTGTTAGTGAAATCACGTTTGACATATCGTTTTGTTTACATCCAATGTCTTCTTGCTTTTGTAGTGCCAGAAAATCCGTTTGCTTCGTCAACGGTTTTTTTTCTTTTCAACGATGAAAGTGTGTTTTGCGGTAAGTAATGATTTATAATATTATTACAAGGTGAATATAATTCGTTCCGTTTTACTAAAACGATTTCAGGTTGATGGAGGAATCCGACGAACGGGCTCGGGGACTATTGTAGAAGATTTAGTCAGCAAGCACTGCGGAACCGACCGTGTCTCCGAGGGAGAAATTTATGAAAGTAATGTGACAAACCTTGCTGATGTGCCCAGGAACGGATTACGGCAGTTCCGAAGGAGAGAAGATCATTGAGAAGGATTCCATACCGTGCGCGAGGCGGCTTCTCTGAAGATGCTTTCAGTCCTGGGCACCCACGGTGGTGCAGAGGGCCGAATTGAATGATTTCCATCCTGGGCGATTGCCAGTCATCGCCTTGACATGTGGCCAGGTCCATTTTCTGTCGACTGACTTGCTTGATATCGTTGTTGAGGCTGCGCCGCCATGAGCCTCTGGATCTGCCTCCCCAGCGATGTCCTGCTGGGTTCCAATCTAACACTTGCTTGCAGATTTCGTTTCCGCCCCTGCAGAGTGTGGCCGACCCGAAGATAACTCCCATAAAATGTGATGGCGACGTGATTAGTGAGCGAGTCAAGAGAATGT
The DNA here is from genome assembly GCF_035046485.1 of Aedes albopictus. Taxonomy (NCBI): domain Eukaryota; kingdom Metazoa; phylum Arthropoda; class Insecta; order Diptera; family Culicidae; genus Aedes; species Aedes albopictus. The sequence goes on from NW_026917822.1 coordinate 6,170, forward strand.
CCCATCTCGAATGGCAAATAACTACAAGTCGAGGATGTTGTCCCGAGGAAATCCACAGGCCTGTGCGAACGTTTTGAAGCAGTCCTATGATCGGTCCAGCGTGGTTCGTCACACAATCTGGAGAAAAGTTAAGAATAGCGGTCAAGATCTCTGATCAATTCACGAAACTAATCAAGGCCATCTGTCCATCCAGCTATATACACCCCTTCTCATAATTTTAACCCACAACGGATCCATGCTGCTGCTGACCAAATGTGTTGACTCACCGGTCAACTATCAAGAGTAGTGAAAGGAGGGCACGAGATTCCGATTTCTTAATATTTATTAGGCACATTAAAAAATTCCTGAAATTCAACCTCATTAGTCACAATTCAATTGGGGCCACACTCAACTTACGTTTAGTTCTTTCGTGCTCTAATTCCTCCTATCTTCGTCCCTTTATGGTGTATGGTTCCAAACTTCTAGCGGCAAATCTGTTTCTACTGCATGTAGATAAATTAGGGTCTTAATTCAACTATGATTATCTGATCAAACTTACGATAATATGTTTCTATAAACGATCTCCAACGCAGTTCAGTTACGGTTAGCGAATATGCCGAAGTCTAGTACAGCTTATCTTTAAAGAAATTCATTTATTGTTAAAGATGATAACTTGAAGTGTTAGCTGTTAGATTACCTCGTTTCACTAATTACTTGCAAAACAATTATAACTATAACGAGTAACTGCAAAAATTCTATAATAACAATTCGAGAACCACACCGCAATTTTGCCTAATCATTCTCCTGACCATCTCATGTTTGACGTCCCAGCATTTGACAAGTTGCTCTGTC
>NW_026917823.1:0-7000 GCF_035046485.1 Aedes albopictus
CAAACATGTTTCCTGGAATTTCTTCAAAAAATCTTCAGATTAGTTCCAAGACCTCCTGCAAGGATTCTCCCGCGAAATCTTCCTGAATTTTTCTCGGTATGGCTGCAGAGATATTTAAAAACACTTTTAGGAAACGAACCTTTAGACTGCAAAAAATTCTGCAAGAAATCCCTTACTTTGTTCTTGAAAACAGCAAGAATTGCTGCTGACATTCCATTAAAAAGTGGACGAGAAGAAATCTCTTTAGGAATTCCACCATAAAATACATCAGAACTGACCAGAAATTTCTTTGGAATTCCTCCAGTGATTGCACATTTTGCCCCACTTTCCCCCACTGCACCGCGGAACAAACTATTTTTCCGAAAACTTTCTCAACCGTCAGACCAGACTAGTATAGAACCAGATTCGCACCACCATGGCCGCCGGATGGCTGCTACAGGATGCCCGCGCCCGCAAGTGGCCGAGTGTGAAAGTGTTTTTGCCCACCCGAAACGCAGCAGCATAAAACGGACCTAACCAGCGCCAGCGGAATAGTTGATGGCGTGGGGACGATGTGGTGCGGTGGTGTGGCCAGCTTGGGGTTTATTAGATCTACTGAAATGTAGCCGAAGTGAGCGGGACTCATGGGCCGCGGAGTGAGCACATTAAAGTGACATAACCAGTTGGATTGCAACCAACCAGGCGGTAGGTATTTTGTTGTAGGTATAAAAACTATATGTCTATGCGGTTGTTCATGTCATATTCCAGGCTGGTTGAGGTTGTTGGAAGTGGTGACCTGTGGCATGAGTGATGCTGGCTGCATGAAGCGTTATCGACGAGAAGTGAGGTAAAGAAACTTCATTTGTCATCTTTTGCAAAATGCTGTAATGAGGAAGTGCTAATTGTTGAACAATTGTGATATCGTTGTATAAGAACTGCGATTGGGTTATGATCAAGGGCCAGTGCAGAAAAAAACATTTCATCATATCTAAATTCAATCACCTACAGCTCATTTTAGAAGCTAAACCTGAGAATATAGTCTATGAAAAACTTTTGCGGCTAGATCACTTCTGCAAGAAAGTCACGGAAAAACCGCAATTTTTCGAATATTTAAGGTACACTCCCGTTCAAAAGTTTGGGGTCACCTCCTCAAAAACATGTCATTTTTTTAGGCCCATATCTCCGCCAATTTACGTCCGATTTCAAAAATCTAGGTCTCATTCAAAAGATAATAAGTCAAAGAAACTTTGAACATGGTTGTGGTGAAACATTTACAAAAATATTTATATGTAAACTTAACCTAAACTTGCAACATTTTCTAAAAAATAAATTTAATTTTACGGCAGTGTCGCTGGAAATTGGGTCGACCAAATTTTAAGTCGAGAGCGGTAATATAACCTATTTTCTATTGGCTTTCGACTGCCTTTTACCGAACTTGAATATCATTTGGCATTTTTCAAAGGTAGTCCGTGACATTTATCTTAAATATTCGAAAAATAGCTGTTTTTCCGTGACATTCTTGCAGAACTGGTCTAGCCGCACAAGTTTTTCATATACCATATTCTCAGGTTCAGCTTCTAAAATGAGCTGTAGATGATTCAATTTAGATATGACGAAATTAATTTTTCAGCACTGTCAAGGGCTAAATAGCACTATTGCTTTCCTTCCGAAGTCAACTAAATAACATTTTATGAGTTAGCCGGGGTTAGAATTATATTCCTGGTCCTTGGCGTGATAGTCACGTCCTTTAATCATCACACCAGGTCCGCTCCACGAAATTTCCTAGTCAATTTCCGCACTTTTGTACATTTTAACGCAATAGCTTGCGGCGAACCGCGCAAAATATATGCCTTTATTGATTTGAGCATAAAACTCAACGCGTGAACGTGACCTTTTCCAATTGAAATGAAGTTGTGCTCATAAGCTTTCTTCTAAAAAAGTTTTTCATCTTATCTAAGGGACCCAGATGCAAAGCTTAAGTGACCATTTTGTCGATTTTGAGCTGAGCATAAAAAATTCACAGCTTAAGCTTTATGGAACTTTTTTAAAAAATTGTTTTTGAAACTACATACATTTTGCACGGAATGAAAAATTGTTCAAAAAGTTTACCTTCGTTCAGCGTTATCACTCGTGGATTTTTGTTCTTTTTTTAATTTTTTTTTTTGTTTTTTTAGGGTTAAACTACATTTACTCGAAAGTAGGTTTTTGGTACTTACATCCCTTCGCTTACTAACACCCTTATATGTTTTGCACAATTCAACACCAAACTTTTGAAAAAGGCGTATGAAAATAAAAACATAATTCCATTCTTCAAAATAAAATTGTTCAAAACAGTTTGTTGAGAAAAATTGAAGTACTTTCGAGAAAAAATACACTGAACATCCGGAATTACATGAGATGTCAATTTAAATTTTCCAAAACCCTTAAGATCCCATTACACATGACAAATATTCGGCCAAATAAGCGCATAACTTTTTGAAATGAAAATTAGAAATTTTGTAATCATATGCCCTTTTCAAAACTTAGGTTACATGTTGATTCAAAAGCCTACCCAGCTTACGAAGAAAATCTCATTCCAAATAAAAAAAATATCGAGTCAAGAATGGAAAATTTTGTCGTGTTTTGGGTTTGGAATCGCTCTATAGATTTGACATGGGATTCCTTTCAACCAGAAATCCAAGCAGAAACTTGAACACCAAGTTGTCCTACACATTGTTTTATACAAACTACCGATTATGTCCATAGTATTGTCCCATTAAATTCACTAGGTGATTTATTGGAATTTTAATCAGAAATTTCCAAAGAATTAAACAAGGAATTTCTCCTCGATCATCACCGAGGCATTCTCAAGAATTTCAGATATTTGAATAGTAATTCCACCACGAGTTTCATCAAGAATATAATCAGACATTGTCCACCATTCCGGAATTTTCACGCAGGATCTCTTCAGGCATTTTCACAGGAGTTCTCATTATTACTCGAACGACAGCTCTTGCAGGAATGCTACAAAGAATCCCTAAATGAATATCTCCATGTAACACTCCAAGTTTTTTTTCCAGGAACATTGACGACAATTGCAACGAGAGTTAAATCAGAGATCTCAGCAAAATTTCTTACAATAATGTCTGCACTTTTTAAAAAAAATCTTTAAGAAACCCTACATGATTTTTTTACTTTCAGTAAAGGAGTTCTTAATAACTCTTCAGGCCGCAGACCGTTGTAAAAAGTGCACTTTTAGGATCAAACAGGCGCGCGTATTGAAAGGTTAAATTGCTCAACTGTTTTCTGCAAAAAAAAAAATCATCAGGAATTCTGCAAAGAGTGCATCTAAGGGATTCCTCCAAAGATTTCTTGAACGACTCCTTCAGGAACATTATTTGCAACACTCTTCCAGGGATCAATACAGGAGTGTCACTGACAATTCTTAACTACATCATCCAAGGTTTTCTTCGAAAATTCTTCTCTTGACATCTTTTGAGGATTTCCTTAGAAAATTTCAAAGAATGTTCGGAGAATTTCTTCCAGAAATTCCTCATAAGATTCCTCCAAATTTTCTCATATGATTATTTTAAACTTGTATGGAGTGCTTCAAAAATTCCTCCTTGAATTTGTAAAGAAATAACTACAGTGAATTGTTTGTAAATTCTTTGACAGATTGTTAAAAAAAATCATCTATGAACATCTTTAAAAATCCTCCATGGGCTTTCGTAAAAAATCCTCAAGGCATTTCTTCGGTTATTCTGTCCACGCACGTAATTCTCTTCGATAACGTCTACGCCTACGATGACAAAGTGGATGGAACTCAGGATGTTTTGCAAGAGAAAGTACACTGTACTACGGGTTTTCGGTTGATAGTAAAAAGGCATTTCACTGTGCTGTTTGTTCTCATAACGTTTATTCTCGACCGGACTGGTCAACGAGATCATAATAACGGATTTCTCTGTCTATTTATGGCGAATTTGGAGGTGAGACACTGTGGTACAGTACGACCCATAAAAATGCGACAGTCTTCAATTCCTACATGAACCTTCAGAAATACGTACACAGATATTCCACTAGAAATTAATTCTAGGTTATTTCCGGAGATTTCAACGTGGGTTTTAAAGTAATTTTTTTGGGGATTTTTCAGAATTTGCTGGTCCCATTGCTTCTGAAATTCATTCACGGATCCCTTCAATATCTCTAGAGAATTCTCCAAAATTTTGAAGATTTCTTGTGGAATATCAGTTAAGATTTTTTTTTTCAGATTTCTTCCATGGTGTTTTCAAAAATGTCTTTCAATGTTTCTTCAAAATTCCTCCAAAAGCGATTCTTTAACAATTCTTTTTAAAATATTTTCAGTAATTTGTACAAGCCTACCATATGTTGGGATACATCCAATAATATATCTGGGATTTCTTCTGAAATTCCTCTAGAGATTTATTCAAGAGTATTTCCTGGGATTTCAACAAAGAGTTTTTAGAATTTGCTTCATGATTTTTTTTTCAGAAATTCCTGGTCGTATTGCTTCTGGAAATCCTTCAAGGATTTCTTAAAAAAATCTCTGAAGACTTCTTCAAAATTTTAAAGATACCTTCTGGAAGGAATTTCTTCAAATTTGTCAAATTTTCTCCATGAAGTTTTCAGATTTTTTTTTTATTTTTTCTTTCAAAACCTCACAGTGTTTCCTTTGGAAATTCTTCCAAGAGTTATTCCAAGAATTCATTGAGAAATTTCTTCAGGGAAATCGGTTTCATCTGGAAAAATCCTAAAATTCCTGCAGAGACTTCAGCAGGAAATTGTACAAAAAGTATTGTAATAATTCTTGAAAAGACTCCTGGATAATTGTCCGAAGAATCTCATCTAAAATCTTGGTAGTAAATTTGAAAATTCTTAAATAAAAATCCTGAAAATTTCTGCACAAAAGATCTGTGGGTTTATTTTGAAGTTATCTCTGGAGGATTGAATGTCTACCCTACTCTTTATATAAAAAAAAACATGAGAACATTTTGGAGAATTTCTGATTTCAAGGAAAAATAGCACGAGAAATTTCTATAGGCTTTCCTGGAGAAATCCGTAACCAAATTTCAAGAGGAATCTCATAAAAAATGTCTGCAAAAATCTCAGTAGGAGTTGCAGAAAAAGTAACTTCCAGAAATCCCTGAATAAACATCTGAGGGTTGAAAGAGGATTTTCGAATTGAATCCCTACCTAGATGAACTTCTTGAGATACCTATACATTTTCCAAATTGAGTAGTTTACAAATGAACCCAAAAGGAGAATTTTCGGAAGACAATTCAGCAAAAAAAAATAAACAAAACAAAAAAAAAAAAATCATGGAGGAATTCTTTTGAAAACCACTGAAGAAATTTCTTTAAAATATGTATGTAGGCTCAGTGTACTAGTTATGGCTATAGTACCTCAAATTGGCTATGGTTGATTTTCAACCTTTAACGATGAAAAACAATATGAAATATTGTGTGGATACAAGATCACACTCACAAAAGATGATTGCATTCATTCAAACTTCACAATTTGCTAAAATTGATAAAGAAATAAATCATTTTCCTTATAATTTCGGCCTTCCTGCACCCTATTTCGCCATAGTGTACCAGTTATGGCTAATCCCATAAGGAATGCATGCAAATAGTGCGAAGTGGAACCGAAATAAGAAAATGTGTCCATAACTGGTACATGGTTCTTATCATTGGCACACGCCGTAATAAATACTAAAAGTAGTTTTGGCTCAGTTTGTTTATTTTTCTGTGAAGTATGAAAACTACACAATTATTTAACATATTGGAAACATTCGTCGGTCTTTTTCTTATTTCTACAGTAGTGCTTAAGTAGTGCAATAACTGGTACAGGCACCCTATATATTATTTTTCGATGTATGGGGATCGACTGTGATTGTGGTTATGTTACGGGGATTTTCGGCTTCCAGTCTTCGCATAATCATAAACAGATTTATGCTCTACACCTGACGTTTCAGCTACATGTATTGAGCTTTTTTCGAAGGACATATAATCACTCCTTCGAGTTCTATCCTTCGAAAAAGTCTCAATACATTTAGCCGAAACGTCAAGTGTAGAGCATAAATCCGTTTATAATTATGCGAAGACTGGAAGCCGAACATCCCCGTATCATATATTGTTTTTTTATACCTGGACAACTGGAGAGCACTCTATGAAAAATGCTCAAGGGTAGATTCTGTAGTAATGTTGGGTGTTTGAAATTTCACAAAGGTAAATTTTGCCATTACCATTTAGTTCAACATCAAACGTGAAAACTTTGCTAGATGACGATGATCTTTTTAAGTTTCATAAACAAGATCAACTGCCATCATGTAGCAGATAAACGATGATCACCTTTGAATAATAAACGAACAGCTCCGGTCGGCCAAATAACAAACAAAAGATTCCATTGCCCGCTGTTTCACTTTCTAATGGTTTACAGCAGCAGCACCGAGCGCCCAGAGTAAGTTGACAAATGATGATGACGCTTCATAGAAGATTACGATGTACCCTGGGCGGCATGCATGCTGGAGGCGGGGAGGCCGAGCTCTTCACTCGAATGGGGTGCAATTTCACAAATCAGTGAAAGCCCGTCCAAAGTGGTGACACTCTCGTTAACTACATGTATCCAATGTAGACGCCGCCACTACTGCTGTTGTTGCTGCTGCCGTTCGTTCATTGCTACAGTTGCCGTTGGTGGTAAGTACGCAAAATTACTGCCTCTTCATCCCCCACTCGTAGCCACACACTGACTGGCACTGGCTGGGAGCCAGCCAGAGCATGGGAACGATGGGGTTGGTTGGTTACGAGGCGCACACACACGCCGCATACATATCTTGAATTCCACCGAGAGCTGCTTACTCATCCGATTTATTCGACGAAAGCGCTATTACCATATCGCTCTTGAGCTTGAACCTCAACAACGAGCAGACCACTCCGCGCAAGCAGCAGCAAAACCCAACAACCAAAGCGCGACGACATTGACGGCCAAGTTCCTACCGCAGGAAATCCAATCCACTTTGGCTTTC
>NW_026917824.1:0-7000 GCF_035046485.1 Aedes albopictus
CTTTGTTGATCTTAAACGATGAATTGAAGGGCTTTTTGCCTACCATTGCATGAATTTGTAAATTGTGAGGCAAGCACAATGATACACTATGCCCAGGGAGTCGAGAAAAATTTCCCGACCGGAACGGGAATCGTAAATACCCTACAGTGTTCAGTGTAGCTTTATATCTGCACCGTATGTATATTTAGTAGAGCATCGTCTATGTCTGTTCGGTCTTGGGTATGGATGTTCCTCCAGTTACTAACGTTCAAAGTTCTGACACAGACAAACAGACGTAACTCTTAAAGGAAATTCGACAAAAACTTTTGCCCGGTGTCTTTCATGAGCACACTGCCACCTGTTGATCGCAACGAGAATGAATCAAAATTCCATGAACTTCCTTCCGTATTTTTATATTTCAATGGACGAAAGTTATAAAATTCCTGAAAAAACATAGTTAAGTTTGGTTAAGTTTATACGTTACAGGTTTAAGGCTTACTTTAGTGATTCTTGTCGTCTATTTGATGCTAAATTCTTGGTAATTTCCGCTCGTAGATACAGGTAATCTGTAGAATTAGTTTTTTTTTTTACTTTTTCACATTTTGTTTTGAGGTATAATGTCTCACCTATGCACGGTACCAAAAAGTAAAAAGTAGGAATTGGTGGGCGGTTCTTGTTGTGCCGTAGAAACCTGTTTATACATAATATATATATATATATATATATATATATATATATATATATATATATATATATATATATATATATATATATATATATATATATATATATATATATATATATATATATATATATATATATATATATATATATATATATATATATATATATATTAGGGTGCCAATGAAAATCGAATTTTCGAATTTCAAAAACGGGTAGTGCTCAAAAGTTTCGTCTCCTCAAAAAAAGTCCTCATGCAAAATTTCAGCTCAATCGGACTTCGCTAAGGGGTGGCCCAAAGCGGTCAAAGTTTGGCTGTTTTGAAACACGAAAAATATCCCAAGGTAGGGATACATGAAAATTTCGAAATCGAAAATTTTTTTTTGATGCCAAATGCCTTAAAAGTGCATGAAACGTCGAGATCTGGTGTTATCTCAAAAATTTTTTTTTGGGAAAAAATTGACTTTTTGGACTTAGAAAATTTTTGAGTTGGGAGAGTGAAATGAATTTGAAATGGAGGATTTGAATTTAGTTGCTGAAATATTCATAGCAATAGTACTGGAACATGTCTTATATCATCGTTGGCAACTGCTAGCATATTATATATCATATATCGTTAGGGTGGTTCACTTATTTTGCATTAGGGTGGTCCTTTTTGTAGACAAATTTAAAAAATAAGGAGAAAAAATTAAAAAATATGTATTAAAAAATCTCTTATATACCTGTAAGTCATTGAATATATATAATATTTCGTTAGGGTGGCTCATTTATTTTTAATTAGGGTGGCTCTTTGAGATGGAAATTAAGAACAAAACAATATTTCCAGAAAATTTACCTGTCATATTTTTGTATAGTTTAAAACCATGATCCTTTATGTAACACTTTGTTAAGATATTCCTAGACCAACATGTGGAAAGGGCGTAACAACCATTGCGAATTACTGCTTCTTATGCCCCTGGATTTTTTACCAGTAACAGATAGAGCTGACTCTCCTCTATCTGTTAATTGGAAAAGTTTGCATAATATATTGAGATATGCCCAGAATGGACGAGAAAGTAAGTAAGTAAGTAAGCGTTTGCATTGGTTGTTCCGCAACACAAATGTTGGTCCAGATTTTTATTATGGTTTAAAATAAGGAATAATAAACTGATTTTAAACGTATCCAAATTATGACAGCTTGATAGGCGATGATGATGTGCAACAAAGGTTTTTTTGTTTATCTTTTCTAAAAAGATTCTTTGCTTTGGGCTGCTTCATTTCTGAAAACACAGTAACGTTGCTGGGGAAAGAACAACAGTAGGTTGCTTTCTATCCATCTAAAAAAAACATACCTTAGCTACAAGATTACCATATAGCATACCGAAGTGGTGAGTGAACCTAAACTCTAACGTGATGGGACGAACAAAAACATAGAATAACACAGCGTAACAAAAATTAACTTTTGGTATATCTCAAGAGCAAACTTATGTGTCTCTGACACATCCGAATCCGGGCTCAGATTTGCTCCAACACGTTACAATTTTGAGCTATACCTCAATTTATAGGGCAAAATATGCGATTTTGGGCTTTTTGACTGCAAGTTATAAAGCATGGAAATATTTTTTTTTAATCAATCAAAAGGTTAATTGGTCAATAAACATCTGAATTAACGACTCATGCAAAATATTTCGTTTTACCATATCGAATTTGATAGTTTTAAGCGATTTATGTTAGGTATGATATTTCCCATACAAGTCACCCTCCAAAAATTGCATGCAAGTTTTCATACTAACGTAAAATGCTTAAATCTATCAAATTTGATTAGGCAAAACGAAATATTTTGCATGAGTCGTTAATTTAGATGTTAATTGACCAATTAACCTTTTGATTGCTTAAAAAAAATGTTTCCATGCTTAATGGCTTGCAGTCAAAAAAGCCCAAAATCGCATATTTTGCCCTATAAATTGAGGTATAGCTCAAAATCCTGACGTGCTTTAGCAAATCTGAGCCCGGATTCGGATTCAGCGACCCAAAAACTGTCAGCGACACATAAGTTTGCTTTTGAGACAGACCAAAATTTAATTTTTGTTTCGCTGTGTTATGTGCTCTCTCTCTTCCGGAATCCTTGTTGGAAACTGATATTACACAGAGGAATAACAAAAAAGAAAATTAAAATAAAAGTTCAAAAAAAAATCAGATGTATTTTAGGAACATATATTCGATGTAATGTACCAAAAACCTATTTCATTTCATTTATTTAGTTCACATCAAATTCATGATAATACTGAATCAACAATTTGCCGCCATAATACTCGATTTGCAGCTGCAGCTCTCCATCCTCGGTCACGCCCAACACTCGCCAGATCACGCTCCACCTGGTCCGCCCATCGTGCTCTATGCGCTCCACGCCTTCTTGTACCAACCGAATGGTTAGCAAACACCAACTTTGCAGGGTTGTTGTCCGGCATTCTTGCAACATGCCCTGCCCACCGTATCCTTCCAGCTTTGGCCACTTTCTGGATACTGTGTTCGCCGTAAAGTGCAGCGAGCTCGTGGTTCATCCTTCTCCGCCACACACCGTTCTCCTGCACACCGCCGAAGATCGTCCTTAGCACCCGTCGCTCGAAAACTCCGAGTGCTTGCAGGTCCTCCTCGAGCATCGTCCATGTCTCGTGTCCGTAGAGAACCACCGGTCTTATTAACGTCTTGTACATGGTACATTTGGTGCGGGGGTGAATCTTTTTTGACCGCAGTTTCTTCTGGAGCCCATAGTAGGCACGACTTCCACTGATGATGCGCCTTCGTATTTCACGGCTCACGTTATTGTCAGCCGTTAGCAAGGAACCGAGGTAGACGAATTCTTCTACCACCTCGAAAGTATCCCCGTCTATCGTAACATTGCTGCCAAGGCTTGTCCTGTCTCGCTCAGTCCCACCTACCAGCATGTACTTTGTCTTAGCCGCATTCACTACCAGTCCGACCTTTACTACTTCGCGTTTCAGGCGGGTGTACTGTTCTGCCACCGTTCCAAATGTTCTGGCAATAATATCCATGTCATCCGCAAAACAGACAAATTGGCTGGATTTCGTGAAGATCGTACCCCGGCTGTTGAGCCCGGCTCGTCGCATAACACTTCCAGGGCGGTGTTGAATAGTAGGCAGGAAAGTCCATCACCTTGTCGTAGTCCCCGTCGAGATTCAAATGAACTGGATAGCTCACCCGAAATCCTTACGCTGTTATGCACACCGTCCATCGTTGCTCTTATCAGTCTAGTCAGCTTCCCGGGAAAGCTGTTCTCGTCCATGATTTTCCATAGCTCTGTGCGGTCGATACTGTCGTATGCCGCTTTGAAGTCGATGAACAGGTGATGCGTTGGGACCTGGTATTCACGGCATTTCTGGAGGATTTGCCGTACGGTGAAGATCTGGTCCACACTCTTAAAAAATTAGGAATTTACACGTGATGTAAACCATCAACGTGCGTAAACATTTCATGATTGAATGGCAAATTTCACTCAATTTTACATCCATCATGTAAGTTCGAGTTGGTTGCACAAGATGTCAACAAACCTATCTAACCAGATAGGTAGAAACAGTTTTAAATTTATCGTTTGTATCTCAACTCGGTGATACAGCCGAGAGGTATAGTGCGCGCCTCTCAATCAGCGGACCAGAGTTCGAATCCCGATCATTATTTTACAGAGATATGTTTTGTCTCTCGCTTCGGCTCTAGCGATTGCTAGCTCGACTTTATTTGTGATAGAAGACGTAAATTTGTGTCAAACGGGCCGCTCCTTTTATGTGCATCCAAGTGAACTTAAATTTACATAATTTTTTCTAAGAGTGCATTGTCGACCGGCCGTCGATGAAACCGGCTTGGTAACTTCCCACGAACTCATTTACTTGTAACAGTACCATGAATTAATTGAAATAAAAGTTGTACAGACCACCAGAGATAAATAAATTGCGATTGAATTACCCCTTGAAATCAGTATTTGAATTTGAGTAACTGAGTAGCGTAGAACTCACTGAGCTCCCTTGCCACACACCGCAGACCACAAACTAAATGAGTTCCTGAGAGATCTCTGGCGCCAAATTAGAAACCTTTAGCCAAGCGACCATGTGATGATCTACGGGCATCGACCTGTCCAAGTTCTTTTCAAGTATCGTTGACCCGACCTGCCTTTGAATATCTTCGGGTGGGCAATGAATTGGAAGCTCGGATCAACTTTGGGGAAAGGGGATGCTTTCTCCCGACAATTCAGGATTTTGGTGTGCGTGAAGGCGAATTTTAGTTCTTCGCGAAATTAACTTCGTTAATTTCACGTAATATCCGGGGACGAATATTTTTAGAACTCGCGCTTTATCTGAGGACCTTGAGACTTTACTCGATCACTTCGTTCAGGTCCGCGGAAGAGTCGAGAACGGTCCGAGCAGTAACTCGCGCCGTGGTGTGTTCAAGAAGGTGAACTTAATAAAGTGTGAAAGTGCTTCAAGATTTGCTAATTTAGATTATCCCATTTAATTTCCCTCTACATAGTTAGTTTAGCTAGGCAGATAGTGCATAGTACGATTTTGGCGGTTTTCTGGTGCGAGCGTAGACTTGCGGATAAAGCGGTAAGGCATATGTGCATAGTAGTATCACGTGCGGTGTTCAATACCCGGCATTGGTGTCTTTTTGTTAGATTTGTGGCAAGTTGCGGAAGCCCGGCACACCACCATCCCCCGTTTTAAGAACGACCGTTTTCGTCCCGCCTTCCTGCTACGAAGACGTGTACCCGGCGGTACACGTGGCCGGAGAGGGCAGCGCACGTTATTCCCGCGCCCTAGGCAGGGCAGTAGCAACGGGTCTGGCTTTGAGCCGGCCATTTCCATCAACGAGAGTGTCCCGAGTGGAAACCTACGTCCAAAAAGTTTTTGCGATCGGATTCGATCCGGCGACGACCAGCGTGGCAAGCACGACCGAGTCCACTACACCACCGGCGGTGACGATCGTCGGTGCGACGGCCGTACCCCGTCGAGAAGACCACAGATTCCCGTGGGAGGCGCCGTTTGAGAACGGCCACAGCAGCATAGTCGAGTAGGAGATTCCCACCAGGAGTCAACGGGAGAGCGCGTTTTGCACGCGCGCAGAATTGCACCGTAGCCGCCAATGCCCCCACGTAGATAGACAGCGTCCAAACTGTAAGTAGCATGCATGCTTTTCTTTTCCCATGCGCATGGTGAGATCTTGCCCCTAGCCTTAGCCAATCTAGCTAGCGTGGCCGCTGCAAATTAGCCTCTACCGTTAGCCATACGCGTAAGCGCCCGGCAGTAGGCTGCAGCATAAAATTTGACTTGCCCCTTGGCAAATGAACACCGCACCGCACATTTTTTGAGTACCGCACAAATGAACTTGAGCTAGTGAGTGAGAGGGGAATGAAGTAGAATAGGCCTAGAATAAGTACACGTGAATTCGATGTCGATAAAGCAGGAGTGTAAATATAGATAAGATGCTGAATTGGTTCCAATAAATGGGTTTTAGTTACACTGCAACACCAATGTATTTGAACACTAATGGGAGAAGTCTGAAGCGGTAGATTTAGAGGCATTTTCGCATTTTCGGTCGTTTTTGGTTCTTTTTAAGTAATTTTTCTGGGGAGGTTGGCCCTGTTAACCAACCAAGGATATTCTCCTTTCTTTTGTGGCCGAATTGAATATTTGAAGTAAAGTCTTCCAGTGATGATAACCATCGCGAAACCCATTTTTGTCCTCGGCGGAAATCACCTTGCCGCACATTAATTTCTAGTTTTCCCACGACTTCCCAGTCGTAAAGCACCCTGTTCCCTTGATCAGCCAACTCGTTTCCCGCCCAATCATTTTGGGAAAACTTTTACCCTCCCCTAAAAGGGTCTCACCAGGTCGGGCAACCTTAAAAACGGTAAATGGTCTCCGTAAGGAGTGGCGCTTAAGCCATTTAACTATCATCCGGGAAACTCGTAAGGCTGTCGGGTTACATTTGGCGCCCAACAGAATTGGCAAAAAACTGATACTCTTTTGTAGTCATACTGTATATAAATATATAAAAACTTGTTATTTTTCTGGTGAGCAAATTGATTTGAATTGTTGAAGTGAAAGTTTCATAATAATTTAGTTTAATTTTTTTTTCCTCATTTTCAATTGTTTTTTTTCCTTTTTTTTATTCCCATTGCTTAGTATATTTTTTCATATTATTTTGTTTTTAAATTGTTGAATTCGTTTAAATTTTCTTTGAACATACGGTACATCAATCCTTACTGGATAAAGGTAGATTTTGGTATAAAAATTAGTTGAATAAATAATTAAAATGGATAAATTACCCTATGCTGAACATTTAAACCAAG
>NW_026917825.1:0-7000 GCF_035046485.1 Aedes albopictus
GAAAATTCTCCTGGGAATCTTCCATGAATTCCTCGCGGGGTATCTCCAGGCATTCCTCCCGAAATTTTCTTCAGGAATTCGTCTCTCGATACGTCCATGAATTCCTCCCGGGGTTTCTCCAGGATTACCTTTCAGGATTCCTCCAAGAATTTCTCAAGGGATTTCTCCAGGAATTCCTTCAGGTATTTTTCCAGGATTTCATCCAAGAATTCCTCCGTGAATCCGCCAGGAATTCATTCTGAAATTCCTCCTGGAATTTATCCAGGAAATCCTCTAGCGATACCTCCAGAATTTTTTCAGTATTTTTTTCGGGGATTCCTCCAGAAATTCATCCAGAAATTTCTCCTCTAGTTTCCTAGGATTCTACCAGGGATTACACTAAGGATTCCTTTGGCAATTGCTCTACGGACTCCTCAAAGAACGCTTGCAGCTATTCCTCCAGATATTTCTCCAGAGATTCCTTCAGGAATTCCTCCAAGTAATCCTCCAAGAATTGATCCATTAATTTCTCCAGAAAATCCTCCAGGTATTCTTCCACGAATACCTCCAGGGATTCCTCCAAAAATTCATCCAGACAACGTTTCAGAATTTCATTCAGGAATTCCTCTAGGAACTTCTCTTGGAATTCCTCCAGAAATTACCCCATAAATTCCTCCAGGGATTGATCCAGATATTCTTTCAGTAATTTATCCAGAAATTTCTTAAGGAATTTCTCCAGGAAATCCTCCAGGGATTCCTTTAGAAATTCCTGCAGGAATTCCTTCAATGATTCTTCCAGGATTTTCCTCAAAGGATTTCACCAGAATTCCTTTAGGGATTGTTTCAGGCATTTCTGCAGAATCTATCTAAAAGTTCCTCCAGGGGTTTCTGCAGGAATTCTTCTAAAGATTCATTCACAGATTCCTCTAAGAAGTCTTCCAGGGATTTCTACAGAAATTGCTCATAAGATTTCTCCAGGAGTTCCTTCAGGAATTCCACCAGGGATTCCTCCAGGAGTTTGTTCAGGAATTTCTCCAGGGATTCTCCCAGAAATTTCTCCAAGAATTTCTCCAGCGAATTCTTCCAGGAGTTTATCCGAGAATTGGTTCAAGGATTCCTCCAGGGATCCTTCTTGGATTCCTCTAGGAATTTCACCAGAAAATCTCGTAAGAATTCTTCAAGGTATTGTTTAAGAAATTTATCCCGGAATTCCTCCCAGAATTCCTCCAGGAATTTATACAAGAATTCCTGCAGGCACACCTCGAAGAATTTATCAAGGTATTTCTTCAGAAGTTTGTTCAGGAATTCTTCCAGGGGTTCCGTCAGGAATTTGTGCAGATATTTCTCAAGGGATTGCCCCAGGCATTTCTCCAGGGATTCACCCAGGCATTCTTCCAGGATATCATCTAGGAATTCCTCCAGTGATTCCATCAAAGATTCATCCAAATATTGCTGCAGGAACTCCAAGAGGGACCAATTCCGCCAGGAATTCGTGCAAACATTCATCCAGGAATTTCTCCTTCAGCGATTCTTTCAGGAATTCCATCAGGGAAATCATCCAGCAATTCCTAAAACGATTTCTCCTAGGATTCCTCCAGGGATTACGCTAGGGTTTCCTCTGGAAATTGCTCTAGAGATTTCTCAAAAAATGCAAAAAATTCTTGCAGATATTCCTCTAGGCATTCTTTCAAGAATCCCTACAGAAATTACCCCATGAATTCCTCCTGGGATTCCCAAAGGAACTGATCCAGGTATTCCTCCAGTGATTCGTTCAGAAATTTCTCCAACAATTTCTCCAGGGGCTCCTTTACAAATTACTCCAGGAAATCCTCCAGGGAGTCCTCCCATAATGCCTCCAGGAATTCCTTCAGGCATTTCTTTAGGAATTCCTCCAGAAATTCTTCCAGGCTTTCCTTTATAGATTCCTCTAGGGATTCGTCTAAACATTCCTCCAGGCGTTCATCCGGGAATTCCTCCAGTGACTTCTCCAGGAATTTCTCCAAGAATTCCTCCAGGAATTGATCCAGGCATTCTTCCAGGTATTCATCTAGACATTCTTTCAGACATTTCTCCAGGAATTCCTCTAGTGACTCCTCTAGGAATTCAACCAGCAATTGGGATTGCTAGAGGAATTGATTCAGATATTTCTCCAGGTATTTGTCCAGAAATTCATCCAGTAGTTCATCCAGGAAATTTTCCAGGGATTCCTTTAGAAATTCCTCCACGAATTTCTTCAAGAATTCTTTCAGGCATTCCTCCAGGAATGTCTCCTAGTATTCCTCCAGAAATTTCACCTGAAATTCCTCTAGGGATCTTCCTCGAAGGATTTCAACAGTATTCTTCTAGAATCCCTGGAGAAATTCTTGGAGGAATTCTGGAAGTAATCCCTGGATAAATTTCTTAAGAAATTCCTTGAAGAATTCCTATAGAGGAATTTCTGGTAAAATTCCTGGTGGAGTCGTGGAAGAAATTCCTAGAGGAATCCCCGAAGAAGTCTTTGGAGGAATCCCGTAACCAATTCCTGGAGAATTCTCCAATTCAGGCATTTCTACAGGAATTCCTCTAAAAAATTTTCCAGGGATTCCTGCAGGAATTCTTCCAAGGTTTTATTCAGAGATTCCTCCAGGAAGTCTTCCAGGGATTTCTACAGAAATTCCTCAAAGGATTTCTCCAGGAGTTCCTCCAGGGATTCCTCTAAGAGTTTGTTCAGGAATTTCTCCAGGGATTCTCCCAGAAATTTCTCCAGCAACTCATCCGAGGATTCTCCAGGAATTGGTTCAAGGTTTCCCCCAGGGATCCTTCAGGGTTTCCTCTAGGAGTTTCTCCCAGGTCTCCACCAGGAATTTCACCAGAAATCCCCCTAAGAATTCTTCAAGGTATTTCTCAAGAAATTTATCCTAGTGTTCCTCCCAGAACTCCTCCAGGAATTCATCCAAAAATTTCTGCAGGCATTCCTCCAAGGATTTATCAAGGCTTTTCTTCAGAAGTTTCTTTAGCAATTCCTCCAGGAATTCATCCAGGAATTTCTCCTCAGGCGACTTCTTCAGGAATCCCACCAAGGAAATCATCCAGCAATTCCTAAAAGGATTTTTCTTAGGATTCCTACAGGGCTACTCTAGGGTTTCCTCCGGAAATTGCTCTAAAGATTTCCCAAAGAATTCTTGCAGGTATTCCTCCAGGCTCTCTATAGAAATTACCCCATGAATTTTTCCTGGGATTTTCAGAGATCCAGGTATTCCTCCAGTAATTCTTTCAGAAATTCCTCCAAAAATTTCTCCCGGGCTCCTTTAGAAATTCCTCCTTTCCTCCTTTCGGATTTTTTCCAGGAATTCTTCCAGGGATTCCAGATTCCAGATATTCATCCAGGGATTGCTTGATAAATTTATCCAGATGTTTCCCAGGGATTTGTCCAGAAATTCCTCCAGTAATTTATGCAGGAATTTCTCCAGGAAATCATCCAGGGATTCCTTTAGAAATTCCTCCAGGAATTCTTCCAGGTATTCCTCCAAGAATGTCTCCTAGTTTTCCTCCTGAAATTTCACCAGAAATTTCTCTAGAAATTCCTCAAAGGATTTCACCAGAATTTCTCTACGGACTGTTTCAGGCATTTCTACAAGAACTCCTTCAGAATTTCCTCCAGGAATTCCACCAGGGATTCCTCTGGGAGTTTGTTCAGGAATTGGAGAATTCTCCAGGAATTGGTTACGGGATTCCTCCAAAGACTTCTTCGGGGATTCCTCTAGGAATTTCTTCCACGACTCCACCAGGAATTTTACCAGAAATTCCTCTATAGGAATTCTTCAAGGAATTTCTTAAGAAATTTATCCAGGGATTACTTCCAGAATTCCTCCAAGAATTTCTCCAGGGATTCTTCTAAGAATTTATCAAGGTATTTCTACAGAAGATGCTCTAGGAATTCCGACAGGGATTTTTTTTAGGAATTCCTCCAGGAATTCGTCTAGGAATTCTTACAGAAATTCCTACAGGCATAACCCCAGAAATTCCTCCAGAAATTTTCTCTAGAATTTCTCCAGGAATTTCGACAGAAATTCCTCTATGAATTAAATATTATTATTCCCGGCCACGCCCATCTTTACCGTAACTTGAGATAGCGGAAGGATATGTTGATGTAGCACTTACTCAAGAGGCCTCCGGCTTAGTTTTCGCCATTAAGATACATTTAATTAACATAAAGTGCGTTGTTTCCAACATATTTAATAATTATAGGATTATTGATTTTACTTTATTTAGTAGTAACAATATTAGCAGTGCCGCATAAAAGTAGAAGAATAAAATTGAATCTGATGCTTGTCTAAAAATATGTTAATAATTTAGATTATTAACATTATTATTATTAACATTAATTATGAAACTTATTGATGATGCCTATTGAGTTCTTGAATAAAAGTCTCACACCCTGTAGCAAGAACAAAAGATGTTATGAATGAAGTTGTGGCTACTCGAGGTTAGCGGGTCACATAATTTTAAATAAGGCGTGGTTTGGCTTTCCATAGTTATTAACTAACTGTATCCGCCAAAAAATATTCTATTAAAACGTTTCTACACGACCACAGACAATCACATTATGTTTTATTGTGTCTTACAGCCATTCCTGTCAAACTTGGAAGTTCAACGTTCAATTCTCTGGTTGCCATACCTTCTGAACATCATCCTGGTTGACTAGCACGAATGACTTCTAAGTTTACATTAACAATTAACATGTTTACAATTTTTAATTAATAAAAATAACTGTTGTGGGTTGTTTTACTGGGCACTATAACATATCCGAACCCCAATATGTAAGTGCAGATCAAGCTTGTGACCACAAAATGTTTTACCTGAGACAGTTCCTATTTTTAGAAATTTGCATGAAGTATTGTCAATATTATCTAATTAGAATCGTTGGTGTTATTTTAGAGGTTCAGATGTTACTCCTGTTAGGACTCTTTAAGATCTTTTTTTTTGTCTGAAATATTCACCACGTAATACTCAGAATTTACTAAATTTACTTAAAAGATACTTCTTCCTTAAACTTTTGAAAAAAAAAACTAAAAGTTTGCTAACAGAAATGGTTTTAAATTGAGGAGAGGTTCACCAAGTCCTAACAAATTTCCAGGTGAAGCTTGGCATATTTGGTTTATAATACAGTTACTTTTCCTTCAATATTTCTTAAAAATGCCAACGGCTTATAAACTATTGTTACCTTTCAATGAGAATTAATTAATGAAAACGTTCACCAAGTCCTATCAAACTGCCAGGTAAGGTTTGGCATATTTGCTTTTTGAGAAAGTCCACTCAAATTGCCAGGTGAAGCTTACCAAATTTGCTCTTAAATATAGTTACTTCTCCTTTAAAACTTCTAGAGAAATACTATCGGCTTATAAAATATTGTTTACTTTTACTAAGTATTAATTGATGGAGAGGTTCACCAAGTCCTCTCCAATTGCCAGGTAAAGCAAAGCATATTTGCTTCTTGAAAAACGCCAAGAATTTATTAATGGATAGGTTCACCAAGTCCTCAAATTGCCAGGTGAAGCATAGCATATTTGCTGTTAAATTTATTTACGTATCCTTCAAAACTTCTTGAAAAACACCAAGAATTTATTAATGGAAAGGTTCACCAAGTCCTCTCCAATTTCCAGGTGAAGCAAAGCATATTTGCTGTTAAATTTATTTACGTCTCCTTTAAAACTTCTTAAAAAAACACCAAGAATTTATTAATGAAAAGGTTCACCAAGTCCTCTCAAATTGCCAGGTGAAGCAAAGCATATTTGCTGTTAACTTTATTTACGTCTCCTTCAAAACTTCTTAAAAAACACCAAGAATTTATTAATGAAAAGGTTCACCAAGTCCTCTCCAATTGCCAGGTCATGCTTAGTATATTTGCTTCTTGAAAATTACCAAGAATTTATTAATGGAAAGGTTCACCAAGTCCTCTTTAATTGCCAGGTAAAGCTTAGTATATTTGCTTCTTGAAAAACGCTAAGAATTTATTAATGGAAAGGTTCACCAAGTCCTCTCCAATTGCCAGGTGAAGCAAAGCATATTTGCTGTTGAATTTATTTACGTCTTCTTTAAAACTTCTTTAAAAACATCAAGAATTTATTAACGAAAAGGTTCACCAAGTCCTCTCCAATTGCCAGGTCAAGCTTAGTATATTTGCTTCTTGAAAAATACCAAGAATTTTTTAATGGAAAGGTTCACCAAGTCCTCTCCAATTGCCAGGTCAAGCTTAGTATATTTGCTTCTTGAAAAATACCAAGATTTTTTTAATGGAAAGGTTCACCAAGTCCTCTTCAATTGCCAGGTGAAGCTTAGTATATTTGCTTCTTGAAAAACGCTAAGAATTTATTAATGGAAAGGTTCACCAAATCCTCTCCAATTGCCAGGTGAAGCAAAGCATATTTGCTGTTAAATTTATTTACGTCTCCTTTAAAACTTCTTTAAAAACACCAAGAATTTATTAATGAAAAGGTTCACCAAGTCCTCTTCAATTGCCAGGTGAAGCTTAGTATATTTGCTTCTTGAAAAATACTAAGAATTTATTAATGGAAAGGTTCACCAAGTCCTCTTTAATTGCCAGGTAAAGCTTAGTATATTTGCTTCTTGAAAAACGCTAAGAATGTATTAATGGAAAGGTTCACCAAGTCCTCTCCAATTGCCAGGTGAAGCAAAGCATATTTGCTGTTAAATTTATTTACGGCTCCTTTAAAACTTCTTTAAAAACACCAAGAATTTATTAATGAAAAGGTTCACCAAGTCCTCTCTAATTGCCAGGTGAAGCTTAGTACATTTGCTTCTTGAAAAACGCCAAGAATTTATTATTGGAAAGGTTCACCAAGTCCTCTCAAATTGCCAGGTGAAGCAAAACATATTTGCTGTTAAATTTATTTACGTCTCCTTTAAAACTTCTTAAAACCACCAAGAATTTATTAATGAAAGGGTTCACCAAGTCCTCTCGAATTGCCAGGTGAAGCTTAGTATATTTGCTTCTTGAAAAACGCCAAGAATTTATTAATGG
>NW_026917826.1:0-6368 GCF_035046485.1 Aedes albopictus
AAGTTACCGAATTCTACCCAGACTGAGGCCTACGCATTCGTAGGTAGCCCTAAGTGTACGGGAAATCTGCGAACAGCAAGCACCCGACGAGGGGGCAGCTAGGTGCCCGGTCTTCAAAATAGCAACAGCTGGCAAGTCATACTGCCTGAACGACTGTTACGCAGCCCAGCAACTGCTGTGTCAGGCAGTCGCTGAACGATAAGCGAATAACGTCATCATAGCGGACCTTTACCGAGTACTCGACGGTAACGGCAACTCGGTCCCGAATGATTCCAAAACGGCAACGATATGGCCCACGGTAGATACCCAGTCCAGGGGTTGGTGTCTATATCCTACGGGGGCTTCGTGGTCGCTAAGGTCAACAGGATCTTCATTTGTAGCTGCTTTGCATCTCCGCAGTGATCGATCGAACAGTTTACGTAGATGCTGAATTGTGTGACAGCCGTGCTGACAGGACGAATGCCGATGGTAATAGCGGGTGACTGTGATGCCAGTGCCGTGGAATGGAAAAGCCGTTTCACTTACCAACGGGGTCAGATCCTAATAGAGGCACGGGCATGCCCGATGTCAGTATGGCTAATGTCGGTACAAAAAAAACTTAGCCAGAACGGAGCGGCGTCTACCATCGACGTTATAATAACTTATTGATTGTAGTCCTTACCCAACAAGTTCGAACTAAAGAGTAGACAGGCGCCAAAGCGACCCCCTGGCGATTCGCTTCAGTATCGACTACAACAATAACGTTATTCGAATCAGCCGAAAGAAGGAGCGTGTTGGCCAAGTCCTCGCAGATGGAAGACACCATACTTACACTACGCTGGGGCAGCAGGGACGGATGTCCTGGGGCCTGACGCACCCCCCCGCTTGCGAGTCAGCCGCGTAGTTGCCGGCTAAGAATAGGACTACTAACCCCAATTCAAGGTGTCAAGCGACCCGTGCCGAGGAATGAGTGATCGAGGGGGTGAAATAGATGCTCGATCTTTAACGGAGCCTGTGGGGCACCTGGGCACCCCCCACAGTAAGCTGTCCCTTACCGCGTTAATGCAGAGCTCTGGCGTGGTGGACATTCTTTCTCGTGCGACTCGTGGGAATAAAATATGAGTAACAAACCAATACAGAAATCAAGTGTAGCAGGTAGTAGTGGTGGGATCAACCCCTTCGCAAGAAGCGGGTTGATGAGATCTCCGACAAGGAGAAGTGAGGAGATAGGCGCTGGGAGTTGCGTACGCAGCTCAAGCGTGGGTGCTCCAGTCCACTTCCCGGCAAGCCAGCCGGTGGAGGTTATGGACGGAGCGTGGTTGTTGAGGGCCGTCAACCGAGGATCCAAAGGACGGTCCGCAATAGAGGTGGCTGAGCAGCAGCTTGGCAAAATCATCGACTTTGCGTCCACTAAGTCGAATATAAGCAAGGACCTGAAAACGGCCTTGCTTCGACTTAGGGCGTCGATCGACAATGCCAAGCAGGAGCACGCGGCACTCGCGTTGCTGACTGCTGCAGCAGCGGAGCCTGCAAATGAGAAAGTGCCGAAGTTTACCCAAACGGAGGCCTTCTCCTTCGCAGGAAGTCCGAATAAGGCGGAAGCGACTGCTCGCGACAAACGGGGCAAGCAATCGCAGAAGCGGGCGAGGCAACCGTCAGGCGAGGAGCTGTCTGGCGGTGCCCGCAAGGCCAGGCGAATCATTACCCCGAAAGTCGGTAATAATGCCGGAAGGTCGGACCCCAGCCAGGGTTCCCGGAAAGCTGGGAAGGGTGGGCCTGAAAAGGCTGGCCCGTCCCGGAACGATGGGAACAAGGGGTTGCGACCGCTAGTGGGCCCTCAACAGCCACAGAGTAGGGCGATCCAAGGGGTGGACCCCCCTTGGACGAAGGTAGAGCGGAAGAGGAAGAAGAAGGCGAATCCGCAGGTAGTAGCGCAGGACGCCAAGCCAAGGCGTAGGAGGGCAGGTGCCAAGCGCGAGAAAGGCGACGCTATCGTCATCAAGACGGAACAGTCCAAGTACTCGGACGTCTTGAAGATGATGCGAAGCGACGCCAAGCTTGAGGGTCTTGGAGCCGACGTACGCAGTATTAGACGTACTCGTACGGGCGAGATGATCCTGGAGCTGAAGCGCCAGAAGGAGCACAAGGGCGCCGCCTATAAGAGGCTGGCAGAAGAGGTCCTTGGTGAGGGTGTGCAGGTGAGGGCTCTGACACATGAGGCGACTCTGAAGGTCAAAGACATCGATGAGATCACCGAAGTGGAAGAGCTCGTCACGGCACTGCGGCAACAGTGCGATGTGCAGGTGGCCGCCGCAGCCGTTAAGCTACGGAAAGGGCCAGCAGGGACACAGATAGCCTTGGTTCAGCTACCTGTGGCGGACGTCAAAAAGTCCGTTAAAGTAGGGAGCATAAAGGTGGGTTGGTGTGTATGTCACCTGACACTCCACGAGCCACCAGAGGTTTGCTTCAGGTGTCTGGAACCAGGACACAAGTCGTGGGACTGCAAAGGCCCCGACAGGCGCAAACTGTGCAGGCGATGCGGCGCTGAAGGTCATAAGGCCCAAAGCTGCACGAGTCCGCCCATCTGCATGATCTGTACCGGGAAATCCTCGAACAACAGACATCCGATGGGCGGTCCAAGGTGCCCGGCCTTCAAGAAAGCCGCAGTGAACAACAAATCACAGTGCAGGTAACGCAGCTGAACCTGAACCACTGTGATGCGGCTCAGCAACTGCTTTGTCAGGCAGTTTCTGAGTGGGAGACGGATATCGCCATCATATCGGACCCATACCGAGTACCCGCCGGCAACGGCAACTGGGTCGCGGATGGGACCAGAAAAATGGCGGCGATATGGACGACGGGTAAATACCCCGTTCAGGAGTTGGTGTCTACTACCTATGAGGGCTTCGTGGTCGCCAAAGTAAACGGGGTCTTCTTCTGTAGCTGTTATGCGCCTCCGCGGTGGCCGATCGAGCAGTTCACGCAAATGCTGGACCGCTTAACGACCGTGCTAACAGGGCGAAGGCCGGTGGTAATAGCGGGCGACTTTAATGCCTGGGCCGTGGAATGGGGAAGCCGTTTCACGAACCAGCGGGGTCAGATCCTGCTAGAAACACTGGCCATCTTAGATGTCGACTTGGCTAATGTCGGTACCAAGAGTACCTTTAGTCGAAACGGAGCGGAGTCAATTATTGACGTGACCTTTTGTAGTCCTGGCCTAACAAGTAGTTCGAACTGGAGAGTAGATGATGGCTACACTCACAGCGACCACCTGGCGGTTCGCTACAGTATCGACTACAATAACAGCAGACAGCGGATAGAAGAAGAGGCGGCTAGGCCAAGGCCAAGCCCTCGCAGGTGGAAGACATCATACTTCGACGAAGGGGTATTTAGGGAGGCGCTCCGCCGTGAGCGAAACTTAATCGGTTTAGACAGCGACGAGCTGGTAGCGGTGCTCTCACGTGCGTGTGATGCGACCATGCCTAGGCGAGTCCACCCTAGAAATGGGAGGCCACCGGCTTACTGGTGGACCGACGCGATTGCGGACCTGCGCCGCGCCTGCCTACGGGCTAGGCGGCGGATGCAGCGAGCACGATCAGAGGAAGAGCGAAACGAACGGCGGGTGGTGTTCGCCGCTGCAAAAGCCGCGCTTAAGACCGAGATAAGAGCAAGCAAAAAGGCCTGCTTTGAGGGTCTCTGTCAGAGTGCCAATACGAACCCGTGGGGTGACGCCTACAGGATCGTTATGGCCAAGACGAGAGGTGTGATGGCTCCTACAGAGCAATCTCCAGAGATGTTGGAGGGGATCATTGGAGGACTTTTTCCGCGTCATGATCCTAGTCCTTGGCCTCCTTTCGTAGGACAGCCGGGGACTGGGGCTGGCGATGAGGAAATGGTCACCGATGTGGAACTTGCGGGGATAGCTAAGTCCCTTAGCGTAGGTAAGGCCCCAGGTCCGGACGGAGTTCCGAACCTGGCCTTAAAAGTAGCTATTGCAGAGGCTCCCGAGATGTTCAGGTCTGCTATGCAGAAATGCCTGAACGAGGGAGTTTTCCCAGAAGCTTGGAAGAGGCAGAGCCTGGTACTATTGCCAAAGGCGGGGAAACCACCCGGAGACCCGTCGGCATATAGACCAATATGCTTGATTGACACGGCGGGGAAGGTGCTCGAAAAGATCATCCTCAATAGAATGTTGAGGTTCACTGAGGGCGTAAATGGTCTTTCGAGCAACCAGTATGGCTTCCGGAAGGGGAGGTCCACCGTAGACGCTATCTTGTCGGTTACAAAAACCGCCGAGAAAGCACTCGAGCCTAAGAGGAGGGGAATTCGCTTTTGCGCGGTAGTGACTCTGGATGTAAGGAATGCGTTTAATAGCGCCAGCTGGTCTGCTATTGCCGATGCGCTCTTGCGTCTGGGGATACCGGAGTACCTGTACAAGATTCTCGGAAGTTACTTTCAGAATCGTGTACTAGTCTACGACACGGAGGTGGGTCGGAAGTGCTTTCACATAACCTCAGGAGTCCCGCAAGGTTCCATCCTGGGTCCGGTGTTATGGAATGTCATGTACGACGAGGTGTTGAGGTTAGAGTATCCAGTGGGAGTGGTGATTGTCGGATTTGCCGACGACATTACGCTCGAAGTCTACGGTGAAACGATCGAGGAGGTAAAGTTGACTACCAACCACTCGATCAAAGTTGTGGAGGCGTGGATGCGGTCCAGGAAACTGGAGCTGGCTCACCACAAGACAGAGGTGACGGTTGTTAACAACCTGAAGTCGGAGCAGCAGACGGAGATCAGTGTAGGAGACTGTACTATCCTGTCAAAGCGCTCCGTCAAACACTTGGGCGTGATGATCGACGATAAGCTTACCTTCGGTAGCCACGTTGATTATGCCTGTAAAAGAGCCTCCACAGCTATTGCGGCACTGTCCCGGATGATGTCCAATAGCTCTGCGGTGTACGCCAGTAAGCGCAAGCTTCTGGCTAGTGTTGCTACATCCATACTTAGGTATGGCGGCCCGGCGTGGGGCACCGCGCTAAGTACTAAATGCTACCGACGGAAGCTGGAAAGTACTTACAGGCTTATGTGCCTGAGGGTTGCGAGCGCGTACCGTACCGTGTCACACGACGCTCTCTGCGTCATTACTGGTATGGTGCCTATCAGCATTCTTATCAGTGAGGACATGGAGTGCTTCGAAATGCGCGGCACAAGAGGCATACGCAAGACTGTCAGGATGGCCTCTATGGTCAAATGGCAGCGCGCGTGGGACAGTTCCACCAAAGGAAGGTGGACCTATAGGTTGATACCGAGGGTAGATAGTTGGATTAATAGGCGCCATGGGGAAGTCACATTCCACCTGACACAGGTCCTTACAGGTCATGGTTGCTTCCGACAGTATCTACACCGTTTCGGGCATGCGGATTCTCCCGAATGCCCAGTGTGCAATGGTTTAGAGGAAACGGCGGAACACGTTTTGTTCGTGTGCCCGCGTTTTCGCACAATGCGTGACCGCATGCTTGCCACATGCGGGGAGGACACAACCCCGGACAACTTGGTCCAGAGGATGTGTAGGGATGAGTTTGGCTGGAACGCCGTTTCAACGGCTATTACCCACATCGTCTGGGAGCTACAGAGGAGGTGGCGCGTGGACTCGGAGAATGGCTAGTCCAGATGCAGTACAAGAGGTGGTCCAGGGGTTCGGAGTCGGCTTCGTAGGTCATACCGGTGCCCTGCGGTCGAGATCGACCCTTACAACGATTAAGTGGCCGCGGAGAGGAAGTCCCGGTAGCGGTGCTGTCGTGGCGTCGGTCTACTGGGTTGGATCCGAGCCCGCGGTTGGAAAGGGGTCCCCGGCAAGGGTCGGGGTAGGTGAGATCCTGCTGTCTGCAACCTACGGGTGCATCTGATAGGGCCTGAAGGGTAGTTATACCCTTCCTTTGCGGGCAGGTCAGATCGGGTTGCACGTGGGCATCAGTTCTTGATGTCCGCTCAGCAGTAGGGCGCGGGCGGGGTTGACCCTGCCCGCCTTCCGAGGACAAAGGGAGTGGCGAGGACCACTCGGGAAACTGGCTAAGCGCCAGCATGCTACCGTGATGGACTCTCCAAAGCGAGTCATCGATGTTCGTTGCTGCAGGCTACGCAGCTAACCTTGTGGGTGCGATGTGCACTAGCCCCTCTCTGAAGCAATACCTTCTTGGTGGTTCCGGAGAGACGTAGGGTTTGGCGACCATAGGAATGGTTTAGTGGGTACGAGGAGAGAGTAGTCCTGGATTTTACTTTTGTTGTAGAAGACGGCCTGTCAGACCTACACTACCCTAACCTTCTGTTAGGGTGTCTGTTGAGCAGATTATCCCCCTATGGTTTAGAAGGAAAAAAAAAAAAAAAAAAAT
>NW_026917826.1:6391-7000 GCF_035046485.1 Aedes albopictus
CTGAAATCCTCGAGGGGGGCGACAATAATCCATTTGGTTCGCGATAACGTTTTATTTTATTCGATTTTCTTGATTTTCCCAATTATCAACCATTAATTCCATTACATTGGATTTTAATCGATTTCGTCGGATTTCTCCCATTTTTCCAATTTTGATTGTTTTTATCGCTTTTTATTCTCAACAAAATGGTCAAAATCCGAAATTATCTGAAAAAATCGGATAAAATGACGAAAATCGCTCAAACGGTTGAGACGTCGCGACGCCGTTACTTGACAGCTCTTCCAGGCGTCGTTTATCAGCTGTAATCAAAACAAAAACTTCTGTCCAGTTCATAGGAATTCACGAGAGAATTCGTAGCACCGACGAACCGACGTGACAGTGGCGATTCAAAAGTGTCCCCCCCCAAATTTAACGGTCGACCACCGAAGGGAGCGATCGCTTCTGTCAAATCAGCGCAGACACGAACCGTTTCCTATATGAACACACGGGGGTTCGGTGTCGAGCTATCAAATCATCGCGAGCCGTTATAGAGGTGGCGATAGTGTTCGGCTATTTTTCATCATGGCGTCGCGGGCAACAAATTTGAATTTATTTGTTCTAGCTGTCACG